>NC_069736.1:17407326-17614826 GCF_027358585.1 Pangasianodon hypophthalmus | reverse complement strand
TCCAACATCTGGGTGGTGTGTGTGACTGACTTCCTCTCACAGCTGTCTACATCTGCACTCTAGATTAGCGTTTTCTTTTCCTCCACTTTATAATGTACCTGCAATCAATATGGACACTTTACATTCTTATTGTGTGTGTGGTTGTGTGTGTGTGTGTGTGTGTGTGCGCGTGCGTGCGTGTGTGTGTGTGTGCACAGGCAGGTGATGCTGCATGTTTCTATGACATCAAGCTGGGTCGGAGGCGGGTGGAGCATCATGATCACGCGGTGGTGAGCGGCAGACTCGCTGGAGAAAACATGACCGGAGCCAGAAAGCCCTACTGGCACCAGTCCATGTTCTGGTACATACACGCATATACACATACACGCATATACACACACACACACACACACACACACACACAGACACACACAGACACACACAGTAAAGTTCATATATACACACACAGCCAAACTAGCGCACACACACACACACACTTGTGCACATTTACTGTTTTATTTATTGTCAAGTTAATAAACAGCACTGACTCTGACATGGCGTGCGTGTGTGCGCGCGTGTGTGTGTGCGTGCGTGTGTGTGTGTCAGGAGTGACCTGGGCCCTGATGTAGGATACGAAGCCATCGGTATTGTAGACAGCAGTCTCCCAACTGTAGGAGTGTTTGCAAAAGCTACAGCCAAGGACACACCCAAAGCAGCTACTGAGCAATCAGGTACACACACTCATACAGTAAAGCATGCTCATTTAAATTTGCTCATTTAAAGACACACACACAGACACACACACAGACACACACACAGACACACACACAGACACACACACAGACACACACACAGACACACACACAGACACACACCATGCCACATGTAGTAAAGAAATTCTGTCTGTTGTCATTTTTGAGTTTTAGCCAATAAGGACCAAAATACCTTATGTTCCAGTCTAGTAAGGTTTGTGTGTGTGTGTGTGTGTGTGTGTGTGTGTGTGTGTGTGTGTGTGTGTGTGTGTGTGTGTGTGTGTGTGTGTGTTCAGGTACAGGAATCAGGTCGGAGAGTGAGACGGAGGAGGTTGCCGGGACACTTTCCACAGCTACAGCAGCTCCTGCCCCGCCCACACAGCAGGAGAATTATGGGAAAGGAGTGATCTTCTACCTGAGGGACAAAGTGGTGGTTGGCATCGTGCTGTGGAACGTCTTTAACAGGATGCCCATTGCCAGGAAGGTAGACTCACTCACCACTGAGTCACTGACTTCTTCATAGATTCACTCCTTCTCTGACTCACTCACTCAGTGATTTACTCACTGACTCGCTCACTGACTGAGTCCTTCACTGACTCTCTCACCACTGACTCTCTCACCACTGACTCACTGACTTCATAGACTCCTTCTCTGACACTCACTCACTGTTTGATTCACTGACTGATTTTCTCACTCCCTTCTTCACTCACTGATCCACTCACTCACTGATTCGCTCACTCACTGACTCACTCACTGACTCACTGACTGATTCGCTCACTCACTGACTCACTCACTGACTCACTCACTGACTCGCTCACTCACCGATTCACTCACTGACTCACTCACTGATTCGCTCACTCACTGACTCACTCACTGACTCACTCACTGACTCACTCACTGACTCACTCACTGACTCACTCACTGACTCACTCACTCACCGATTCACTCACTGACTCACTCACTGATTTGCTCACTCACCGATTCACTCACTGACTCACTCACTGACTCACTGACTCGCTCAACTCATTCACTCACTCACCCACTGATTCGCTTACTCACTGACTCACTCATCGATTCACTCACTGATTTGCTCGCTCACCTATTCGCTCACCGATTCGCTCACTCATTGACTCACTGACCAATTCACTCACTAATTCGCTTACTCACTTGTTCACTGACTCACTCACACATCTGCTCTCTCTCTCAATGTCTATCTCACTCCATATTTTTTGTTCACTCTGTGTTTTATCCAAACAAATCTTTTACCATCCTTTAACACACCCAAACTCCTCTTTTTCACTCTTTCTTATTCTGCTCATCATTAACATCTGATGTGTTTGTTTCTAGATCATTAAAGATGGAGAGGAACACGCTGATCTGAACGAGGTGGCCAAGCTGTTCAATATTCATGAAGACTAAACACACACGCTGTACTTGTGGAACCTGGGAAAAACTTCTGCAAAAAATTACCATGCGCACACACACACACACACACACACACACACACGCACATAACTCTATCAGACCTGTGGTTCTGCCTCCAGCCCTGTTGGTGGCGCTGTGGTCGTGGCTCGCTATTGGACTCGTCAGATCAGTACTGTTCCGTCTCTCCTGAAGAAAACCTGTTGTTTATACGGGGACATTGTACACGTGTTTTCTAGTGAGGTCAGTAAATGTATATTTGCAAAACGCTTGAGCCGTCCTCTCTTTCCTGGAGTCTCGACTTTTTTTGCTGCATGAGGTGTTGAAACCCCAATCAGGATCCACGGTATGCTAAGTCAGCGTTCCAGTACTGCTTTAACACACCTTTATGTTCCTTTCATGTTAACTACGCTACAGATGTGGTCACTTACAATTCAAGGTTTTTTTTTTTTATTATTATTATTTTAAATGGGATATTTGAATCAATGTTTCATATGTGCTTCAGGATTTGTAATTGAAAGTAAGTATGTTACGTAAGTAAGATGTGATGTACAGGTTTGAGCGTAGCTCATAAGTATATTTACACTAGCTATGCAGCAGTTTAAACATGTTTATGATTCAGTGTTTGCATTATAAACAGCTTCATCCACCATTTTCTGGATTTGTATCACTGCCTTCTGGGTAAATTGCGATGCTGGTGTTGACTCGATCCCTCCGTGCAGTAAACCATCAACCTTGGCTTGAGCTGGAGAGGAATTAAAGGAATGCCCCTGAACAAGGGGAAGTGGTCAAGGGTGTGTTAAACAGTATTGGAACTCTGGGGCAAAGCATCTCGTACACATTTCATTGGATAAAGTTGAGCTGTTGGAGTGATTCTGATTGGGTTTTTTTTTTACCATGAGAAAAAGCTGCACAAACTCCTCTCTCATCTCTCCTGAACCATGTGACATGATTTGTTTTTCTGAGACTTAATTAAAACAAATTATTTTTGAACTTGTTCAGTGGTTTTCGTGTCTCTATAATGTGGTTTGTTTGTAATGAAGTTCTAGAATAAGTTTCACATTTGACAGATTTCCAGCTTTTATCGGAAATAACTTGCAGAAGAAGTACGAGTCGATCCATGCACACAGCAGGGGAGGAGTGAAGGTTTAGCTCAAGGACTCAACAGGGGATGGGATTTGAACTTACAACCTTCTGGTCACAAGTGCAGCACCTTAGAGACCACCATGCTATGGTTATAATAAATGTTAAATGTTATGGTTATAATAAATGATAAATGTGGATGATGTGAAGCTTAAAACGTAAAGCTTCTTTGGTGCGTAAACACGTCTTTCAGAAAATGCACCACAGAGCGTCAACATTTTGTGCACTTTTCTGGCCACAAGCTCCAGAATCTTGAAGGTTGCAATCTGATTGGCTCTTCTGTGTATGCACTTCCATGCTCTGTTTACAGCAAGAAAATGAACTTTTTAATATTGTGACAATGATCTACAGACCAAAATATTCCCTGGATTAAATAAAAGAGTTATATCTATCTCTCTCTCTCTCACTATCTTTCTGCACCTATCTGTCTTCATCTCTCTCTCTTTCTTGTGTTCTGTCTGTCTGTCTGTCTCCCTCTGTATCTTTCTCTCTGTCTGGCCATCTCTCTCTTTATCTCTCTCCTTCTGTCTGTCTCTCCATCTTTCTGTCTCTTATAATAATTCTTTCTCTCTTTTCCTCCCTCTGTCTCTTTTTCTGTCTCTCTGTCTTGTCCCAACTCTCTCTGTCTCTTTCAATATCTCTCTTTTTCACTGTCTCTCTCTGTCTTTCTTTCTGGCTCTTTGTCTCTCTCACTGTCTTTTCTCTAACCGTCTGTCTCTGTCACTTTCTCTCTGTCTTTTTCAGTGTCTCTGTTTTTCACCCTGACTCTCTTCTCTCTGTGTCTCTCTCTCTGTCTCTCTCAGCCTGTTTCTGTTTCTCTCTCTCTCTCTCTCTCTCTCTCTCTAGTTTTTATAATCCTCAGGTCAGTGAGAGTCCAGGCAACATGAAATATACATCTTCCTCCAGGCCTCAGACTCCCTAAAACTCATCGTCTGCTCCACAACAGCCGCATGGCCTTTCACTCCGTGTGTGTGTTCACTTCTCTCCAAGGTCACTTTACATTATGCACACTCTCTGGACAGTAGGATGTTCTTTTGAGTTGGAATCTACATACAGGTGCACATCTCCACCGCACTGTCTTCCACCACCATCAGTTTCAAGCACATTCTCTTTAAAAAATCAGCTAAAATCATACAGGCGTTCATAATATTTTACACTGTATTACATTGTAAAAGATCAATCTGCCTCCAGTCATGTTGAATTGGAAAAAAAACTCAGTGGAGTGGAAGTCTGCAGGTTTGTGAGATGGAGAGAGGAAGTAGAGAAATAAAAATGAAATGACAATGAGGATAAGGGACCGAAGCCCTCGGGTGCGTACGTGTCACAGTTGTTTATTCTGATAAACGTCTTTAAACGCATCACACGCCCTGATGCCTGCACACACACACACACACGTCTGCGTCTGTCTCTGCTCCGGTTCCTCCGGCTAGCGTGACCAGTGAGAGAGAAAAGAAGGAAAGGAGGGAGAGTGTGTTAAGACTCTTCTCCCCCCCCCCCACAGACACACACAGTATGAAACTTGCTGGCACTTCTCAGAAAGCTTGATGTGGTTTGTGAGTCCAGCAGTGTGGGTGGAGAAGAGTGTGTGTAGGGGGAAGATCTTGGTCCTACGATTTTGGAGCACGTAGCACCGTTCCTCGAGCAAGAAATAGAGCAGAATGTTCGCACAACTGCAGAAGGTTGTGTGGATTTTGGTGTTTTTTCGGTTGTTTGGTGTCCTCAGGTAAGGCTTTTAAATTTGAATTAAATCAGTTTGAAATTCTGATGGTCAGGATTGGATAGATGTGTGTGTGTGTGTGTGTGTGTGTGTGTGTGTGTGTGTGTGTGTGTGCGTGTATGGAAAAGTATCAAACCTCACAAGTTGTGTCGATGTGTTTGTGGAGACTAGGCATGTGCTGATTATTACTAATTCAATATATCGCAATATTCAACATGCACTACGTCCAATGAGTACGATTTTCTTTTGCTCCTATTTGAAAAGGACAGCTGTATCCTCAGGTTCCTTATCTTGGACAATTCGAGGAACTGAAAATGGAATTTTCCATTTTGGACAAGGAGTGTGTTTGTGTGTTGTGTATTTGGGCCTCTGTAAATGATGATGTTGACGTTCAGAGACAGTGCTGTCTGGATTAATAGACAATAGAGGATAAACATTTACATCCAGCTTCAGTTGATGAGGCAGATGGTCACTATGAGGACATGTGATCAAATTCTGACCAATGAAAATGTGAGACAGTGGAACAATTAGACAAGAAGCCAAAAAGAGTTAATGCAAAAACTTAGGTGTTGTAGTTCCCGAGTGGCACCACAGAAAAGCATTCGGCCTCTCATCTGGAGAGCATGAGTGTGAATGCTACAGCCATCCGTGGCCCGGAGCCAAGGGAGCAAAACGCGAACGCGAGCGTGAAATGGGGCTTAATGTGGAATCAGATTCAGTGGAGAGTAAAAGTGATGAGAGAGAGAGAGAAAGAGCGAGAGCATATAAGACAGGGAGAAATGGGGACAGAAAGACAGACACAGAGTAAGCCAGGAACAGATACACAAAGCGAGAGAGAGAGAGAGAGAGAGAGAGAAAGAGGGAGTGAGAGAAACAGATAGAGTGATAAAGACCAGCTACAAAGACAGATGCAGTGTGAGACAGCATGCAACAAAACACTAGGAGGGACATAGAAAGAGGGAAGGCATCGTAGTTATTCTTATAATGAGTCGAACTTTCCTGTCACATATAATATTAACATGTACATTAACATCTCGCTGTTTGGGATCCTGGGATCTGGAGCTGAGGACATTTCCACACTGTGTTTAAAAGCATTGCACAGGAAGAATGTTCTAGAAAGAGCCTGGAGACAGCTGAGGGGAACTCTGAAGATGTTGAGTTATAGGGGGTAGCTGTTGTCAAAAATCATCTTTAAAGTTTTAAACATAAACTTTTTTACTTTATAAAGAATATGATGTTTGAATGGAATGAAGTGATGTCTCAGATAAGCTAATTCAGAAATCTAGAGCTTTAGCTACCTAGCTCATTAGTAAAGCATCAAAGCAAAGCAAAGGTGGCTGTCCTAATACATTTCTTAATTATAGTTGATATGAAATAATGAATTCAGGTCTATCCAGTAGGTGCATAAACAAGCTGCAGTTAGTCCAGAATGTTTCCAGAGTCTTTACTAGAACCAGAAGATCTGATCACATCACTTCTATCTTATGCACACTGCACTGGCTCCCACTAAAATTTCTCATCATTTATAAAATACAAATAATGACATATAGCACTAAAAGGTATCTACTGTTATTATTACATTAGTCAAGGTACTAATAAAGAGCCTGCACTTTTGGTCGAAGCAGGCGTGGCAGATCATAAAAGACCTAAAATTTGCTTGGCTACTGTGTGAATTGAATTGGGTCCCTGGAGGAATAATGGTTAGGCCACGGCGCTCTCACCACCGTGGCTCGGGTGCAATTCCCAGTGCTGGTCCCAAGCCCGGATAAAATTGGGGAGGGTTGTGTCAGGAAGGGCAACTGGCATAAAAACTTTGCCAAATCAAATATGAGGACCCATGACCGCTGTGGCGACCCCCACTGGGAGCAACCAAAAGAAGAACACCACCTGTGTGAATTGAATTAACCTCTTCAAGGGCTGCCATTAAGGAGATGTCAGTCATTAGCTTTCCCATCTGTTTTTTAATTATCAAATTCTAAATCTCTTTTTCTCTGTTTTGGATTCTTCCAGGCTCACTTTTGGCAGGGAGATGAAATCTCCGAATGGTAGGTCTAAGCCCATGTCACCCTCTGACTTTCTGGACAAGCTGATGGGAAAGACTTCAGGCTACGACGCTCGCATCAGACCCAATTTTAAAGGTACTATCAGCTCAAATTTTAATGGTGCAGTGTGCAATTTTTACACATTAGCAAGCAAAGTATCTTTTTCTTAATTTGTAGGCTTCTGTAGGGCATTTTTCTGGCCCTGAAATTAGGTCCTCCCCTCAACAGTAACAGAGCTATTAAAATCTGCTCCTGGTAGACCTTGTAAGCAGCAAACAACTTTAAAATTGGTCAGTTAAAAATGCAGTAAGCATTTGTTTTAATCAAATGTTTTTTTTTTCTGCTCGAACCTACAGATATTTCATGCTAAAAACAGCTTTAGGCTGAGACATTTTTATTAAAGCCCTTTACAGCTACAAATCACCTAGAATGCACATTGTGTAAACAAGGTTTCCAAAGAAATATTTCACTGATTTTTTTTTTTGAAAAGCCATTAATTTGATCTAAAACCCGAAACACGCATTTTGTTGCATTTATTACCCTGTAGGAAATATTCTTTCCTTGTCCCTTCATCCTTCTTTCCCGCTGCAGATATTCTTGTCTCTTTGAGACACTGGGAAAATAGCGGTAGCATGCAGAGAGGAAAATGCTGATTTCAGCTGGAAATAAAAACGTACAGTCCGAGTCTTCACTCACTTTCTGACTGCGAGAATACAAAGACAATCGCTGATAAAGAGGCTGTGTAGGTGCGACAGGGAGATCCTTAAAAAAACAAGAAAGAAAAAAAATCATGTGGGCAGCAAAAATATTTTCTTCTAATCGGATGGTCTCACCTGTAAATTGCTCAGAAATGCAAAAGGTCAAAAAGGCAAAACCTTAAATTATTAAATTATTAAGAACAGCAACTTTTTCCACAAGACGACGTCTCAGCATCGCTAATTCTCCACAGAATAAAAATAGCAGCTATTAGTTTAAAAATAACAGCTGAAAAAAATTTGTTGAGGAAGTAACATGATAAGGTTGTATATTGAGAGAACAACACTTGCCTTCAGCTAAAAGCCACCATATTATGAGGCTAATGATGTCCATGCTAAGTTGCATGTAGGCAATTCTTAGATATTATCTAGCTATTATATTAGCTAGCTAGCAAATTATGGCTATGCCATTCCCCCAGGACCTTTGTGACTGCACTTGCTTCTTTCATTTTAAAGCTCTACTTAAAATATTCCTTTTCTCCCAACTCGTCAGCTAGCTAGCTAGTATGTAGTCACTTCTTAGATATTAGCTAGCATGTCATTAGTTAGTCATTAATTAGCTAGCTGGTATGTAGTCACTTCTTTCAAAGTAGCTAGCTCACATGTAGTCATTTTTATATTAGCTAGCTAGTATGTAGTCATTTTTTTTATATTAGCTAGTTAGCATGTAGTCAGTTCTTATATATTAGCTAGTTAGCATGTAGTCAGTTCTTAGATATTAGCTAGCTAGTATGTAGTCATTTTTTTAAATTAGCTAGCTCACATGTAGTCAGTTCTTATATATTAGCTAGCTAGTAATGTAGTCATTTTTTTTAAATTAGCTAGCTCACATGTAGTCAGTTCTTATATATTAGCTAGCTAGTATGTAGTCAGTTCTTTTTTATTTGTTAGCTAGCATGTAGTCTGTTATATTAGCTTGTTGGCATGTAGTTTGTTCTTTTACAAGTTGAAACAAGTTAAAAACTTTGTGAAATATCAACATTTACCTCAAATGTGTTGGTAAGTTACTAATTAGAGACTCAATACAGCAAAATGTACACTAACGCTTGTTAGCCTGTCCCCTCGGGCGATGATTAATAATTGCCAGAGAATTGTGTAAGGGCTGCAGATGAGGTGTCACTAATTATTACAATAAACTGACCTTTACTGGGTTCAGCCATTTTGAGAAAGCGGCAACACTGGGTCACATGTGGAATTTTCCCATAAACACGCTGAACTTTAGTGAAATCGGGGTCCATTTTCTTTCCTTTGCTGTCCGCTCACTGTGTTAACCTACAGACCCAAATTAGTCACTTGATGTCTGTTTCTCTCTCTTATTTTATATTCTCCTCTGTCTCATCCTTCACCCATCCACATGGTAGATTATGTTTGACACATTTCCTGAAGGCTCGCGCTCTCGTCCCTGTCCTCCCACGCCTCCTCAGCCTCTCACCCTGTCTTCCTAGCCATTTTTCCTTAGTCTCTTTTTCCCTTGTTTTAATTTATCTCCCTTTCTCCGATTTCTCTTTTATTAGCTCACTCTTTCAGTCCTTCTCTCTCTGTGTGTGTGTCTCAGAGCTCATCTATCATTCATTTTTGCACTGGGGTGAAGCTGGACATTGGTGTGTCAGAATGGAATGTCCCAGCTGATTAGCTAGCAATGGGAGTAAAGCTAAATCATTAAATGATCATCTCCCTGAAAGCTATCTTATCGAATATTTACTGAAAATTGTTAAGAGCGGTGGAACGGTAATTGGAGCAGGTTGGACAGCTGGCATGGATTCCACAGAGCTGCTCATTAAAATAACTTTCTTTTACACTGTCACGATCTGGCAACCTGGTGAATAATTCACAATGTCGGCATTATCTATAGCCGTGTGCCACAAGTGGAGCGCCGTGTCTCCTCCAGAATTGTAATTCCTGTTAATTTTGCATCAGTTTTTACACTGAAATGAATTTACTTTATCTCAGATGACTTCTCTAGTGTATATGTGCTCTTGTGTAGTGTATATGTGTGTTTATACTCATTTGTCTATTACATGACATGTAGGTGTGAGTGTGTGTGTGTCTTTTTCAGGGCCTCCTGTCAATGTCACCTGCAACATCTTCATCAACAGCTTTGGCTCTGTCACAGAAACAACTATGGTACACACACACACACACACACACACTCAAAATTGTAGTAGTCGATTATAAGACAAGTAAGGGAAGCTGGTAACTACCAGTTTAGCATTTTATCACACACTCACACTGACCCAGACGTCATCTCCTTATTATCTTCAGTCATAATCTCTACTTCTTTGAATCTATTCAGTCTCTTTATCGCCCTCCGATTCAGGACTACCGCTTGAACGTGTTCCTCCGGCAGCAGTGGAACGATCCTCGCCTGGCGTATAAGGAATACCCTGACGACTCGCTCGATCTGGACCCCTCCATGCTGGACTCCATCTGGAAACCCGATCTATTCTTCGCTAACGAGAAAGGCGCCAACTTCCACGAGGTCACCACCGACAACAAGCTGCTGAGGATCTTTCAGAACGGGAACGTCCTCTACAGCATCCGGTGAGACGATGCGTACTGGAACCATGAGGCGCTGCAGGGCCTCGGAGTTGTACCGCTAGCTGACCGGTTGAACGCTCACACACGAGCAGGATGAGTGTATGTGTGTGTCTTCTCATTCTGCTCTTTCACTTTCTCTCAGGTTGACTCTGATTCTGTCCTGTCCGATGGATCTGAAGAACTTCCCCATGGACATTCAGACCTGCACCATGCAGCTAGAGAGCTGTAAGTGCTTAATTAGTAATAGCTATCTCACAGTGCTATATATCTGGATTCTGATTGGTTAGAAGGTGTTGATTAGTTTTCTATAACAGCAGCTCTGACAGTTGTGCAGCTACAAATCACAGGTTTATATTAACACGTTCGTTCTAATACGTTATCGTTACTAGAGTAACAGCTCATTCGCAGCGAAGTATACAGCGTGCCATTTGTGTTTTAGTGACTATAATTGTGTAAATCTCTCCGTCTTTAGCATTCGTATCTCATTTTTGAGACTCGCTTTATTTTATTTTTGATACTCCTTTCCATGCTTTTTCTAACAGTCCCAGGTTGGTTCATCTCTAAACTCCCAGTCGAGAGCCCTGGGACTTTTATATTTTATTCATTTTTGCCCCGCAGGCTTTCCCATAGCACAGTGAGCTCAACGCATGTCGGCATATTTTCGAGTTGGCCGTGTAAAATTAGCTGTCTGAGAATCTTTCAGGTTGAAGTCTGAGGGGATGGGAAGAGACGCTTTGAACATTTTGATTCATGTAGAAGTCGAGTTGACTTTTTATATCTCCATTAAGAATAACTGTGTCTTTAACGGGTCCTCGTCAGCGTTCCCTCACGACATGGCAATGGGCATGACCTCAGTCACGACGTGCAAGATAGACCCACATATACACATCCATTGGCACAAATTATGGCACAACAAAGTGTGTTGTGTGTGGCTTGTTTGTTAATTAGTGAGACTTTTGCAGACATTTTGCCAATCATATGGTGAGAGTGTAGAGATTTATTAAATCTTTACCAGAAGGGGGCGCTGTCTCAGAACACTGACAGGTGAAAATCACACATTATACTCAAGGATTTCCTGAAAAAAGCGGCACTAACGTCCTCCCATTTAGCAAACAAATTCATTCTGATGTTGAAGAGTGAATTGTGCACATTGAAAACATAGCTTAGATTTCCTTTCCATTTTTTCACACAGCCACACTAGCTATCATGCTAACTAAGTAACTAGCTGACCTGCTAACTATAAAGCATGCTAACCAGCTAGCCAATAAATAAATGAATAAATTAATAATCATCAGTGAGGCTATAATTCATGTACAAGTAAAACCCAAAGTGTTATATTTTTCAAATATTACATAATGTTTTGTTCTTGTTTGTCTTTATAAACACGTTAAGCCACAATTCCCCCTCGCGATTAAAAGAATATTACGTGATTCCGACGTGTAAACTAATGTTCTGAATCATTGAACAAACTTCTCATGAGCAAATGAACTTTTGAGATGGCTCATAAGTTGGTGACCAAGAGGAATTGTACCAAGAGGAAATGAAGACAAGGTGTTAAAATGCAAATTAGTTCTGTCTTTGAGACAAAATGGGTTGAAATGTAAAAAAATCTTGTGTTCATCAGCGACTCTCTCTCCTCAGTCGGCTACACCATGAACGATCTGATTTTCCAGTGGCTGGATAAAGGTCCTGTGCAGGTGGCTGATGATTTAACGATGCCGCAATTCGTTCTGAAAGAGGAGAAGGACCTGGGATACTGCACCAAGCACTACAACACCGGTACAACACACACAAGCACTTACACGTGAATACACACAAAACACTGCTCAGGTCAAACATCTAATTGCATTTAAATGAATTCAATGTGCAGAAATGCCACAAGACGTTAGCAACGCGTTCTGACCTTTTGTATGCAGATTTGTGGAAGCGGGGTGTAATGAGAATATTTTTATAACTGAATAGCATTACGTTATTATGTTGGTCCTGATGTACTGTGTGTGTGTGTGTGTGTTTGTGTGTGTGTTTGGGCAGGTAAGTTCACCTGCATCGAGGTGAAGTTCCACCTGCAGAGGCAGATGGGATATTATCTGATCCAGATGTACATTCCCAGCCTGCTGACAGTCATCCTGTCCTGGGTTTCATTCTGGATCAACATGGACGCCGCTCCTGCTCGAGTCGGCCTCGGCATCACCACCGTCCTCACCATGACAACGCAGAGCTCCGGCTCCAGGGCCTCGCTGCCCAAGGTTCTACATAACCGACTCTCCACTCATCTACCCATCCATCTATTCATCACTCCATAGTACCCTACCCACCAGAACTCTACCTCCAGAGTCTCACTGCCCAAGAGTTTACATATCCATTTCATCCACCCATCTAACCATTCATCCATCAATCCATAGGACTGATCTCCAGTCTCATTGCCCAAGCTGTCAGTCATCCATCCATCATTTCATCCATCTATCCATAATACTGATCTCCGGCCTCGCTGCCCAAGCTGTCAGTCATCCATCCATCATTTCATCCATCTTCTGTAGTGTAGCAAAATGGATCTTAACTCACTCATTCATCCATCCATCCATCCATCCATCCGACTGTAACTATTCATGCATTCATTCCTTACTACACATTCACAACATTCTTCTAACCACTCAAAGCATGGCTGCTACTCCTCCTTTCAACCTTCTGTCTGTTTTGTAAGAAGTATTGTGTGTGTATGTGTGTTTGTGTTGTAGGTGTCCTATGTGAAGGCGATAGATATCTGGATGGCGGTGTGTTTGCTCTTCGTCTTCGCCGCGTTGTTGGAGTATGCCGCTGTGAACTTCGTCTCTCGGCAACACAAAGAGTTCTTCAGACTCAGAAGGCGACTGCAGGAAGAGCGACGTCAAAGGGCCGTGAGTGACAGCACCAAGCCCCGCCCCTACACACACACACCCCCCATGGCCACATCACAGCTATATAGGTGACATATACATTTATTTCCTGTGTAGCGCAGCGTTTGTCCGTTTAGTAGCATTGCACAGCAGTGCAGCATGATGAAATTCACTGCAATCATAATGAGAAGTAGAAAACGTCCAAATGAGAATCAGAATACCCATAATGCACTGCAATTGAAAATTATATGAGACCTCCAGTATGTAGGGAATAGAGTGTGTGATTTGGGACACGTCCACAGTGATGGTGTTTACGTGGCCTACATAGTGAGTAGGGTGTAGTTTCGGACAAACAGAAAGGAAAACAAATATATATCAGTATATCAGAGGTTCTCAGATGTGTGTGTGTGTGTGTATGTGTGTTTTGCTGGGATTCACAGTGACCTAGTTTCAGAGGCTCAGTTGTGTGTGTGGAGAGCACGACTGAGGCAATGATTTGCTCTGTGAATAAATAATGTGTTATGCCCACATCATATTTCTGAGTAAACTCTGTGTGTGTGTGTGTGTGTGTATGTGTGTGTGTGTGTGGTTCAGGCTTCAGGTCAGTTTGGTGGAGCCGAGACGAAAAGCAAGAGCAACGATGTTACAGGCAGCACAACGTCCTACAGGAACACAAAACACTGCAATGCCTGTGCACAGGTACACACACACACATATATACACACACACACTGCATACACTTTATAAGGTACTGCTGTTTTTTATGTAGTGGGTGATACAGATGTTTCTGGAACCTGCCGTAATAAAATGGCTGCTCTGTACCTACTGTGTCGGTATAGATTAGAAGTAAAGCCTAGCAGAAATCATTTCACTCTGCGTCTGCATACTTCCGGGTCACGCTTATCTGTCTTCCATTCTTCGCAGGAGTTAGCTCAACACAATCAGGATTTCTTCTTGTCCAGTTTTGGTTTGGACGTCCACCTGTCCGGAGACGGTCCCCTCTCTGAGGCGGCGGCCATGTTCGCCTCTCTGCCTCCAGGCCACTCGCTGTTCCAGATCCGCCGCCGCTTTATCGACCGCGCCAAACGGATCGACACCATCTCGCGCGCCATCTTCCCTCTCAGCTTTCTCATCTTCAACGTCTTGTACTGGCTCACGTACAAAGTTCTGCGTAACGAGGATCTACACTCCGTCCTGTGAGTGAAGAGAACTGAAGGACACTACACCACAGCAGCGCTTTCACACCACCGTCATGGTTTCACTGAAAGAACTGAATAAATCAGCAAAGTGTGGGAGATCTCGTGGAAATAAACAAGACGCGAGGAACAGACTTATAGGAGCATCTTGTTCGGTTCCCGTGTAGCTTTCTTACGTTATCTTACGACATAACACTCCTGCCTGATCCCTAACCTTACGTTTACACTATCAAGTGACAAGTCGCTCATGTCGCTTGTACTTTATCTCTTGTGGACGTGTAGCAACTGTTACTGTTGTTGCTTGTGGGTGTGACCCATCCAGCATTTTTTTTTTTACTGAGAAATGGAATTAGCTATATATAGCTAACTAGTTAAACACCTATAAATTTATGCACTTAGTGTAAAAATTTGTTGTTTGATTTACATGCTATATGCTTTGGAAGATTAGCAAGGCAAGCTAACTGTACTAGCTAAATGTACACTCAGCAGAGGCATCAATGATCTTTACTTCCTTCCAAGCTTTATTTTTTCTTCGTAATTTCTTCGTAAGATGGAGCCAGCTTTCAGTTTTTCAACCATTTTTGTATCAGACAGACAAAACAAAGGTCAACGGTCAGTAATCAATCCAAAAATCTCTCACCAAAACCATGTACACTTAGCAGAACTTACCCAGAAGGCATTGCAATGCAACATAGCAGAACAGCAAAAAAGAAACACAAGTGGGCAAAACACATGTAAACAGGAGCAATAAAATATTTAATACTGGTTTCATATTGTGTTTTATGAAGCCAATCCCCACCTGTTACTTTATTCCGCTAGCAGGTTAGCTTGGTTATGTTATGTTTCTGTATGTTGTGTGCATTTTTAACACTGCCATTGGTTAGTGTGTTTGGATAGATCAATCTGCTTCCTGTTATAGGGACAGATTTAGGAAGGTATTAGATGCTGGTGCTAGCTACACTGATGCGTCAACGTGTCCGCCATATTGGAAGGAGGGTTCAAACGTGAGCACCAAATTTCCTTTGTCACAGACGACACAGTTGATATTTTCATTGAGTCCAATTTCTAAAAACTGTTAGAAAAGCAGCAGTGTGTATCTAAGTGTAGCAGATGGTCCAATCAGCAAGGAGAGGCGTTACCATAGCAACACACTACATGCAACACAAACCACTTATTTCCTTAGAAATGAATAAAGGGGTGAAATAATATCTCACAATCCCGAACACATTCCACAGCAGCCCACAGGAAGTGGAGTCACTTCCTGTGGAGATACAAAAGCAGTGTTTCAACAACTCGTGTATATCCACACACAGGACCACGCACACTGACACCAATCTGTCAATCGCGTCTTCCAGAGCACTACGAATGTTTGTCATGAATCACAGTTATGATATCTCAAAGCGATGGCTTATGTCAGTGATTCAGCCCCGTGTCAGAGGAGTCTCCTTCCCTGTGGCTAAAAGAGAAATCCCAAAGAGGTGAAGAAGAGAATCATGAGGTACAAACACACCCTGACCTCCTCAGCACCCATGTTCCATGCTAACAAGTTCTGAGGAGACACATAGCATAAATAATCTACAGCTATAACAGCAAAGAAATCTGAAATACTTCAAGCCATTGAGCAGGAATAGATGCAAGTCGTACGACAGAATAACACAATCCTCTTGATGTTAGCTTTTTAGTTAGTGACTTTGGCAGCATCAGATGTTACCACACACCTGATTTTATTACTATAAAGGCAAGCTAGCTGTTATATTTGCTGATATTTGTGTGTATGAATCTGTTAACACCCCACCTACAGGATACAGAGCATCTGATATGCCAGATAATGCCATAGACCAATCTGTATATTCATTGAATCATGATTATTTGCATACGCAAATTAATGAAATTAACAAAATAGAAAATAATATAATTTTACTTAAAGTGGCTGAGTGTCCAAGAGGGTAAAATTGTGCTCTCTCTCGCTGTCCTATCAATCACAGTAACACTAGCCAATCATAGGCATCTGTGAGCTCATGTATGTGGAAGAGGGCAGATAGCGCTTTCCTCCGAGTGTGTTACGCTGCCCAGAGACGCACAATGTGCAGCCGTTCGAAAAGATGCGGTTGGCTGGCTTCATGTGAATCACCCTGTGAAACACAGGTAGTGAAGCACATGATCCCCTTCTCCCTCCCTGATTGGTTGCTACTATATTATAAGGGAGACCTAGCTGGTGAGTGGGAATTTGCCAAGACTAAATTAGGGAGAAAATCTCAGGGAGAGGGGTTAGAACAGCAAAGAAGTCAGGGAAATAAACACAAAGGAAATGATTACAGACTGAATAACACTTATTACTGCAAATATCACCAAAAAGAAATCAGTCATCTTTGTCGATGTGCTTCTGGTTTATGGGATCAAAGTCTGGGCTTGTGTGACTGAAAATAACTGTTACCAAGATGGCTGGTTTGAAAGTGCAGTGGGTAAAGGAGATCCTCATTTACCACCATTCTCCAAAAACCAATTTCTGATTGGCCGTTTCCCGTTTCAGTCAAATAGACAGGTCTTATCCAACATACCAGACTCTTTAATAAAATCTAGCAAAGATAATGTAGGAACTATGCAATAGTAAGATTCAAATTACAGATTAAAGCAGAACAGAGGGTACACTTCAGTTGTTGCACAGAATCTTATCTCTCCTGAGTTATCACTAATCTAATACGAGGAAACTTGTTATAATTTCAACAAACTAATTAAAATGTAATAAATAAATGCAGCAGAAAATTTTTTTTGTATACAACTTTTATTGACAGATGAAGAACCACAAAAGAAAGTCCATGGCCCAGCTTAGAACTGGATGACCTGGCCCTGTAACACACACACAGAGGAAATATTAGTTTCATCATAAATGCACTATTACTGCATACACAGAACAATATCTTAAGTATAACGTACAATTTTGCTCTTTTGAGCAATGTAGGTGGTGTTACACGTGTTAAAGTTCCGTAAAGTGTTAATTTTATTTTACTGATCGAATTTGACTGAAAACTGAAAAACCTCAAGTCCTGATTAACTAAATCTCTTGGTGTCTGCCTAATTATATTTTTCATATAAAACCATCAGCTGCTAAATTCTTAAAATTGGTCTTGGTGATATTTCATATCAGCTGGAATCTAAACAATATTTGTATTGTAAAAATCAGAAATAAGGGGGAAGGCTAATATTTATTTTATTTTGTCCCACCAGACATCAATGACCTAAAATATTCACATTTTCGTTTCACGATCACAATAAAACAGAATAAAATAGACAGTGGTTACATCAGACAAGCTGATTTTAAGTCCAACTGATGTAACGTTTCACTCCAGTGTTCTTTAAAGCAAATTTTTGTTCTTTTTTGTCAAGTTTTGCTGACGCAACAAAAAGCTCCAGATGAAACGAACAGCCTCATACGACTCTAGAGTATTAAACTAATGGCCACAAATTGAAAAAAATATATACATCAGCTAAGATCAATACGAGTGGAATGTCTTAAGGAGCACAAAATTGAACAGCAGTGTTTCTCAGCCGGTTCCTCTGAGACCTCGGACTGTTGAGTTTTGCTCAGTCGCAGCTCTCAGAAGCACTGAACACCTGTGACAGGTGACCCGAGTGCGTGGTTTGAGCCGAGAGCTGAGAAGCGTCCCAGAGGACTGGCTGGAGAAACGCTCACAGATGATTGGAAAGAGAAAACTGTAAAACGATATCACAGGACACGATCCAACACAACACTCCTGCACACACACAGTCTCTTCAGAACGGCAATTACCCAGAATTCCTCACGGCTGAGGAAATTAGCACTGCGAGGAATTAGCAGAACGGATATCATGACCTACATCTATCTGACGGAGACACTGACACACGGAGCACAGAGCGCGTCTTCCTCAACCACCGAGAAAAGCAAAACCTCATTACAACAGATGGTTTAAGATTTCTGAAAACTGTAAGCAAGAAAATAACACTTTTGTAAATAGTAGATCTCCAAAAGACGCGTCTTCAGTGGAGGATTAGTATCGGGGAAGGTTTACGCTGCTTTTTTTTTTTTTTTTTTTTAAACAAACAGTCCTTGTCTAATGTACCTCATAGAAACCATAAAACACATCAACAGGGCACACACCTTCACTGTTTATTATTATTATTTTTTTTTTTATTTCTTTCTCTCTCTTTTCTTTTTAAAAACATCTTCACTGTAAATTTTTTTCTTAAATATAGTCAACTGCTATGGTTGAACATACGCTGATAGATTTTATTTCACATTAAAAGAACTGAAGTCACGTCTTTCGAGCAGGAAAATCGAGGCAAATCGAGAACCAAAAGGTTACTAAAGTGAGACTGTGTGTTAAGGGGCGGGGCTTCAAGGGGGCCGGTTCATATCAGAGCGCTGAAAACTCCTACATGACCATCAATCATCCTACGTTCGTACGTCGACTGTCGATATCATCTGAGATTTTTTAATGGGGGAAAGAAAGACGACTCTGGGTGAATTTTTAAGTTTAAAACATATGAAGGTTGCCAGATCTGTAATTAATCAGGATACTCCCTGTAATATAGTGCCGTGTGCAAAACCTGCTTTATCTATTATTCTACTATTTGCTTTGATTACTATTAAAAAAGAAGCTACCACTCAAACACCGACTTCACATACACAGTACACTTAAGCTGTAGTGAATATGGTGATTATACAGAGTGCTTCCCAGAATCCCCGGCTCTCAGTGTGTGCATGTGCGTGTGTGCGTGTGTGTGTGTGAGAGAGATAAACCTCACCTTTCTCTTCTTGTCTCCTCCCAGCTCAAAGTGTTTGCACCTCTTAATGGCCAGCATCCTCTTGGAGCGGCAGTTGGGCTCCACGCACTCCAGCCTCAGCACGATCTTCTTTGTGGTTTTAGCCTACGGCAAGAGAAGAAGAAAAAAAAAAACCCTACATGAAATGAAGAAACATTGAATATTAACGTTTTAATTCAGCCATTAAGGTTTTTACTTAATCATGGATGGGATTATACAAAGACACCACAATGAACAAAGTGTGCTCGATTTATCTGCATAAACGACATCAATAAAGAATAAATCAGCAGAGCTGTAGCAGAACTGGCAGCACTTTGGTCATTTATACCGAGTAGAACATTACCAGCAACCTCACGCTGATAAACCCATTAGATTCACCTGTCTCTGATTAATACATTTAATTACAGCACAATTGTTTAAGTTCCACTTAGAAAAATTAGAAAACATTTCCTAAACCACAAGTTTCACTGGTTACAGGGACACGAAGCTGGAAATTAATTTACCAAAATAAGATTGAATTGCTCCACATACAGAATAAAGACCAGGATGTCTATAAGACTAACCCCAGAGTGAGACTGGATCACTGGTCATTAAGACACAGTGACATGAACTCATAATGATTATATTTCTCTATTAAACACTTGCTTTAAAGGTTTATAAATTGCACATAATGTGATTGAACTTGCACCTTTGAAAAACTCAATTACTAAGTTAACATCTTGACTTAAATCAGAGTATGATTTAATAATGATTTAATAAAAATAATAAATAATGATTATTTATTTCTTTTTTTTTTAATTAGCATGCATGTAAGAAAACTCGCTGTTTCGAGGTTAACAGTGCGCCACAAAAACCCCAAGTCTGGCTCTTCCACGCTACTTTAACCCCGAACATCATCTTCATAAGCAACCTGAATCCAGCATAATCCCCAAACCTCTTTTCACTCGTACCTTCTTCCTGAATATAGGCTTCGTCTGGCCTCCGTAACCGCTCTGCTTTCTGTCGTAGCGCCTCTTACCTGAAACACACAGACGACTTAAACAGCGATATTCACTGAAACCACCGATAATCATCATGTACAAGGAGGTTAAAACCTTTTCTCTGAATCCCAAACAGTGCTGAGCTTCTCCTCAAGTGCGCTACACTGGATAGAAAACGTATGGAGACGTAGGAAGGCTGAAGGTGTGACTGGAGATTAGGCACGCATCTGATAAATCAGTTACACGCTCAGTATTTAATCGAATTACGACTCGCCATGATAGCAGTGATAAGGAGGAAAAGAAAAAAAAAGCGTGACAAGTCGACATGGCTCGTTCAGAAAAAACAAATTATATCAAACCTTAAAAAGAGAAGATATTTATTTAAGGAGGGGGAAAAAAAAAGCACTGAAAACTGAAGTCTCCTTCCATTAATGGTTTTGTAAAAGACAGAGCATCAGGCGTACAACGTCAGGTCAAAGAGCTGTTACTATAGAAACGATAACATATGAGAATGAGAACTTTAGTAAGTGTTAGTGTTTAAGCAACACTTTCTGACTGACCACTTTTTACCTCCTGTGTAAGGCACTGTAGGCTTTTGGGATTCAGCCATGTGTTACAGACAGAGAGAGAGAGAGAGAGAGAAAGAGAGAGGTGTTTACCCTGGGCATAGAGCGAATCCTTGCCCTTCTTATACTGGGTGACTTTGTGAGGCTGGTGCTTCTTGCATTTCTTGCAGTAAGTCCTGCGGGTTTTCGGTACGTTCACCTGCAAAATAAACCCCAAATTGAGCTCAATGGCTAAAACAGACAAGCTAGAACCTCAGCTAAGGAACTACACTGTTAAGAAATCTTCATTAAAGCCTGATGATGTTATAGAAAAGAGATGCACGTGACTACAGGAAATTAAATGCCTCAATCATTCTGCTGTAATATTCAACACATTTAGCTTACATGCTAATATTTCTCAGACCAAAATCCAAAGTCCAGGTTCTACAGCAATATAATAACTATAACAAACCACAGACTGCAAATATATCCCTTTTAAAACAAGCCGTTTTAGTTTTATTCTAAATTTCACCCCACTAGCCGCCTCACTCTGAGGAAGCCATCTTGACTTCATCAATCCACCGGGATATACGAGTTTAATGTTCAAATTAAACAAATCTCCTAACAAATACATCACAAAACATGACCCTGAGTTGATATAAATTCATACACTGGTGATTGATGAATTGTAAACTCATGATATCAACGAGATTAAATCGGATTCTGAATGAAATTGTTCACAACAGTTTACATACCATGGCTGCCCTCGTAGCGCAGGAGCAAAGAGGAAGTAGATTCGCCTCGCGCGGGTTTAGTACCGGTTCAGGGGTCATGCGGAAAAGGAAGACGAAGGCAACGGCGCCATCTTGTGTTCAAAATGGCGCGAGTTTGAAATATTTGTGTTTGAATAATTTTTTTTTTGGAGTGAAAATCATGGCCCGTCCATGTTATAAAAGCATTTTAAAACGCATTAACTATTTCATATATATTATTAAACATCCAGACCATACATAAAAGATCAATAAAAAGAAATACATTTATAACACACCGTAATTTTATTCTTGTAGTATATTAACATTTGTTTATTTGATATTTAACAGTGATTATTCTAATATGTATGATACACCAAACCATTTTATTTACCTAATTTTGTTTCAAAGTTAATACATCTCTGCAAATCTGTCGGCCATTTTATGTCCCTGCTGAAAACAAACAAACAAAATCCTCAGAGAATATGTAATGGTTTTAATGGTTATAATGGGAATTGTACTGGTTTTACTGGAAGCTCTAATGGTCCCTGTGGGTCTCTACTGGTAATTTGTTGCCTGCTGTTGGTGGCATGCTATGTCTAGTGGATACCATTAAGGACCTGTAATGGTTTTAATGGTTAGCTGATGGTTTGTAATGGTATTTGTAGTGGAAACTGTTAGAATTTCTGTGCTGGTTTCTATTGTTTTTTCAGCACAGTTAAAGTAATTTCATGTTTCAGTAACTAGAAGGAAATCCGCCATACTGTTCAGACACGAATAAGTTAGAAGGTAGCAAACAAAGCTAGCTAGCTATTTAACTTTACTAGCTAGTCACCTGCTACTAACAACTTAGCTAGTTTCTTTCTTTTAGGTTTAGGAGTCTTCATATCATATCACTTTTAAAGTTTAGAATCACTAAACTATCTATCTATCTATCTATCTATCTATCTATCCTCACAAAGTAATGACTTACCTTTTCATATATGTATGTAATTATATGATTAATAGTCTTTGAATGCACTTATTTCAGATTTGTTTTAGTTATTTATCTCGTTTGATTGAACACATTTCCATTTCCAAGAAGAAGCTCCTCATTTACATAGAGCTAAAATTACACACTGCAGGTCAGCAGGTGTTTCCTGAGTGTTCTTCCATCCATGATGTGCGTGTGTGTGTGTGTGTGTGAGTTCTGACAATCGGACTGTAACACACTTTCCTATGCGCTGCATTTGTTACAGAAATGTACCACTAGATATGGTTAGTGTTACATAGATAAGTGTTTTATTCGGGGAAAACAAAACATACAAAAAACATTCTTTGATAGAAAACAACTTGTAGAAAAATGTATAATTGTTATGATGATTTTTTTTGTAATCAGATTTTTTTTCAATGTTTATGGAAGGAGTCTCCAGTGTCAGTGCTTTCTAACAGTCAGAGATAAAACTCAAAGTTTTCCACCACCATGTTACTGTTACCACTCCAGTGGTTTTGTGCTGACACACTTTCTAAATGTTTCTAAAGGACGATAAAGGACTCACAGAAACAGTTCTCTTTTTTCAGAATTGCAGTTTTATTATAATTCTATTTTGATTACATGCAGGAGTTGATATCCTTTCTATCTCTACAGATTCATCTCTAACGTCTATAAACCTTTGCTGAAAAATTCATGTATATAAAGCAATAATCAGGTTCATTCACTGCATTCAGACTTGTTAATCTTCACCGATGCAGTTTTTCCTCCAGCAGACATTTCACATGTTATGACTTTGTTGTTTTCCCACTCGGAGCTGTCGATGGTCAAATAGCTGCTCAGTGTGAATTTCTTATTGGCTTGCTGCTGTGCAGAGCCGGTGATGACTCCACTGGTGACCGAGTTCCCGCTGACGAGCCAACGCACATCAGCAAAACCCCCGGCCACGTCGCTGGCCAAACACACTAGAGTTCCTTTTTTAGACTTCAGCTCTTCACTGGATGGCGGGAGAACGGTCAGAACAGGAGCCGGGAGAGCAGCGTCTGATTCCACACACAGCGGGAGATATTCATTAAACAAAATAACACAAATCTAATGTGCAGATAGAAATGTAAAACATTTTTAAATAAATGTTGGAATGTTTCCATTGAGAATGAAGCAATAAATCTGTCTGTATGGCAGAATATCAGAAAACAAACAAACAAACAAACAAAAAAAGAATCATTAGAATGGATTTATACTTTGTGTTTGGAGAGATTCTGTATAAAAGCTCTGAATTAACATTTAATAATTTAGATAAATTTCAAGCAAATTACAAATCAAGAAAATAACTAAACTATTCTGTCCCTTACGTTCAATGTGCAAAATATTAAAAACTGACACAAACAATTAAACACATATGAAACGAGTCAAAATAAATTGGTCAAACTGGAAAAAGAAATGAAAGTTGATGTTAGAACATGCAGTGTGAATCTGAAGCAGCGTAGAAGACCAGTGTATGTAAAAAGAGGTGAGAAGTTTTACTTACCGCTGACGATCAGCTTTGTTCCTTGGCCGAATACCACAGTGATTCATTCAGTGTCCTCACCCGTACAAAAACCTCCTCAGATACAGAAGTGAAAGCAGAAGAACTGAAACGTCCTCCAGACTCCAGCTCTCTCTTCTACTGTCTACGATCAGCACACACTCCCTTAACATCCCGTTCCAGTGTCAGTGAATCACACGTTTTTGTTATACACTCTTCTGTTCACACGTCCTGTTAGGAGAATCAACGCAATCTTTATTGGAAAATCAAGAACCGTGAACAAGAAAAAAACACTGAACCACATCCAGGAGATCTTCAGCTCTGATCATTCACTAACACACACCGAGGATCTCTTTCTGGACAGCAGTGACCTTTGGATTTTGATGGTGCAGGACAACATTAATAACAACATAACCTCAACCGAAATTAAGGTATTAAAAGAGAGTATCACACTACCTGTATGCTATAGGTAATGTAACCTTGTAATAGACAGTTGAGAGTCAATAAAACTTGACTTTTTTTTGGTAACATATATACAAATATTTTTAAAAGAAATTTGAAAGTTCAATATAGCAGGTGTGTTTCCTGCCGTCATTGTGACAGTGTGAGAGATAAGCACACAGAGTTAATATCAGTAACTGCCCTGTCAGCTGCTGCAAAACATTCTTAGAGAGCGAGCATGGGGCAGTGAACAGTGAACACAATAAAAATCAGCTTATATCTGTCAAATAGCCAAATTAAAAAAAATATTTGGCCACTCAAAAGAGTCAATTAGTATTTCAATGGAATTTAAAATGTATGGAATTGTGAATGATGACTTCATGAAGATTATCATTTGTTGAATGATATACAGTATATGGTGGGGTTCTGCTTCACCTGCCCATATGGACCAGCTGTGACTGCTCCTCTAACCAGTCTTTACCAGTTCACTTTCACATTAGTGATACACATAAGTGACCACAATCACAAACATCAGAGGAATCAGACATCGTACCGTATCTGTGCTCTTTAACTGTGAAGAATTTTAAAGTGTCTTCAGTGAACACCAAGTGAGTTTCCACTTCAGTTCCAATGATTTGAAGTTCAGGTTTTTGTTGTTTCTCGTGTTGTGTGAAAGCAGAAGTGAGTGTGAGCAGTGAGGAGGTTTTTGTCATGGTGTACATCACTGTGATACTACTGCACTAGCAGAGTTGTCCCATGTCTCACAGTAATACACCGCCGAGTCTCCCACCTCTACATTACTGATGATTAACTGATAGTTGATGTTTGAAGAGGCTTTAGATGTGAAGCGTGCGGATGAAAAGTTGTCTCCGTATTTATCAGGAGAGGAGTGAGAATGATAAAATCTCAACACAAACTGTGGAGCTTCTTGTGGAATCTGTTTATACCAGGAGACATAGTAGCCTTCGTCCTTTGCGATGTTACAGTCCATAGTGACAGTTTTTCCCTTATCTTCTGTTATAACCGAAGGCCTTTGTGTCACTACTTTCTGTGAGCTGACCACTGCAACATAAAGCAACACTGAGTGTCATTATCATTTAAAAGAGAATTATAATGAATGAAAAGGCATCAGTGTGAAGAGGAAAGCAGCAGCAGGAATCTTACATGCCAGAGCAGGGAGCAGAGCGCAGACGGTGAGCAGCATGATGTCTGTGTGATCAGCAGAGTGATGGACAGAGTGGAGCCAGCTTTCATAAAGAGTCAGAGGCGGGACCTGGATCTACTATCAGCCAATCAGATTGAAGAGTGAAAAGAACAGCTGAACTCTTATGTCAATTCCATGATTTATTAAAAGCATCTGTGCTGAAGAATCACTTTGCATAATGAAAGCCATGAACTATATAGTGTGCAAATTTACATGCAGTAACTATTATGTAAAAATGTTGTCATTTATTTATATACTGTAATGAATAGAAGATAAACATAAATAGTTACAGAATATTTAACACTTTATTGACATATTCAATTTTTATTTTTTTTTTTTTACAAAAACAGAGCCAAAGGAAATGGAATAGTTTAATGAAGACTGAAGAAAGTAAGGAGATCAGGTACAGTAGTGTTCTTCAGGTCACTGCTGGGGCGAGAAACAGCAATCGGAGATTATAGTCTCGAAATGAACATCAACAAACTGTCCAACAATGTGGGAGGGTTTAATAAAGTGCAATAAGTGTTTAATACAGTGTTAAAAACCCGCAACAACAACACTGCTGTATCTGATACACTCGTACCACCGCAAATCTTTCTGTAATCTGTAAATAAAAAACTACTAAAAATAAATAATGAAACTTTTTGCTAAGTAATACTGTAATGTATGTAAGAACTATATATTTAAAATACACTGGTAAAATGTATTTATACCAGAGTGCTAATCAATTCTGAATTCTGATTGGTCAGAAGGTGTTGATTAGTTTTCTCTAACAGCAGCTATGAGAGTACTGCAGCTGCAAATCACAGGTTTATATTAATGCACTCGTTCCAATACGTTATCGTTTCTATAGTAACAGCTCATTCAGAGGGACTTGTATGGCGGACGAGTTACATAATAGAACCCTAGTAATAAATGGATTAAAAAAAAACTGCTGTTAAACATGTAACCAGTGATATGGTGAAGTTTTCTGTGAGGAAATGTTTATGTAACATTTATGGAATGAGTCTCCAGTGTTAGTGCTTTGTAACAGTCAGTACAGAAAGTCGTCAGGACAGAGGAGTTTACACTTTGTGGCTTTTCAAGAGAGAGAAAAAGGAAAGATTTTTTTACAAGCTGCTATAACACAAGTGATAGTGTTAAGTGAACATAAGCTGTGCCGTTTTTTAATAAATTCAAAATTTGAATCATTGGCAAATTGCTGTGGTATAAGAGGAATAAAACACTTGGGGCATGCTGTTGTAAGAACACAATCAACTTAGAGGTGCTATACATATATACATATATCACTGTTCACATTCAGGTTTCTGAAAGATGGTATGATATGAGATTTAATAAACTGTATACATACAATTGAGTGTCTGTAGAAAAGTGAATCTAAAGTTAGAAGCTTTTTAGTTATATACAACAAAAAACTATATTTTAATTTAACATCGTAACATTTCAGTGTAACTGTAAACACATTCTGAAAGTGAGTGTGAGCAGTGAGGAGGTTTTTGTCATGGTGTCCATCACTGTGATACATCTACACCAGAAGCATCAGTGTGACAGAAATACACCGTCGAGTCTTCCAAGACAACATTATGTATAATCAGAGTGTAATCTGATTTAGAGGAGTGTGTTGATGTGAATTTAGGAGACGAGAAACCAGATCCATAGTGAGGAGAGCTCCAGTCATGGCGATTACTTAACACATACTGAGGAACTCCTCCTGGAACCTGTTTGTACCAGCTTACATAGTTCTCAACAGTCCCCAGATTACAGTCCATGGTGGCTGTCTGTCCTTGAGTCAGTGTGAGAACACTAGGCTTCTGCGTCACCACAGTCACACCACTGACACCTGGAATAAAAACAGCACACGTGTTACATCACTTCATGCTCACATTAGATGGAGTCCAAATGCTGATGAAGTCCAGAGCTGTGAAATCTTACATGAGAGAGCAGTGAAGAGAGAGCAGAGCGCTGGCAGCATCGTGTCCGTGTGTGAGGAGACTCTCGTGCTGAGTGAAGAGTTGAGCAGCGTGAGGAGCAGATAAAGGAGAGACTGCAGGGACGTGCTATAAGAGAGACAGGAGGAGGGGCAGAGGGAGGAGACGCTCAACAACACACACCACAGCTGAGCCACTACATTACCGTCATGTGCTTTAGAGTACACATCTTTACATCTGTACATCTTTACACTGAGTTGTTTAGAGTCAAAGTTATCATGTTGTATCTATTTCAGTATTTATATCATCTGTGGAATCCTACTGCTTTACTGAGTTTAACTCAAATACATTTTAGATGGAATTTTTTAATGCATCAATATACAGAGTTTGTCGTTCTTCCACTCAGAGAGAAGTGAAAGAGAGACTCCACATCATTTACATGGAGCTAAAATTACAGATCAGGGGCCAGCAGGTGCATCCTGAGTGAGAGAGGACGTCCACACACTGATTAGGACTCTGAGTCGTCTCTTGGGGAAAATGTCCACATCAGTGCTCCTCTCTCTCTCTCTCTCTCTCTGGGCTCCTTCACAACCTCCTCATTCATGCTGCACTGAAGTGTGAAAACTAAAAAAAAAAAAAAAAAGTATAAAGTTGTAAATAGAAATGTGATGCTTTTTAAGGAAGTAGTTAAAAATTTTTTTAGTTAAAAAAAAATTATATATATATATAATATTTATATAATAATTATATATATATATATATATATATATATATATATATATATATATATATACAGTTTGAAACCTTGTTATGTAGCATTTAATATTGTTCATTTATATATAGCAAAGGTTGCTAGCAAATAGAGACCTGTTGCTAGCATAATTAACAAGCTTCATCTGAACATTGTGCAATAGAAAAATCTTAAAAAGGATATTAATTAGGGCCTAGGATTAGGTTCATTTGCTAATCACTCGCTAATCATTTGATAAAAAGAGCACCATAAACATCACGTCCTAGCCTAGCGGCTTTTCTTAGCTAGCACTCTGGCTCGTTTTCAGCAGCCATGGCCTGGTGTACTATGCGCTGTTTTATATGCTAAAGCATGTACTTGAGTATTTCAAACCTGATTTCAAGTAGTAACTTCTCACAAAGAAAACAAACAGTTTTCCAGAAATGACAGGTCATTCATTGTGCGTTACCTCGCACAACAACAAGCACAGACTTTAAAACCCAAAATGGCGGCGCTCCAAATCTGTGTCCCTGGTGTAGTGTAATTATACAAGAAATATCCCAGCTCGATGTTCTTCAGTTATACATGAATGAACGAACCCAGAAGACTCCAGGGTTTGTACATTGTCTATTTAGTTTATCTAAGCAGCTAGATAGCTCAGATTTATACAGCCATGATGTTCATATCTCACTGTATAGATTCCCATATCACATCATTTCATAGAGAAGGACAGAGAAAAAGGTATAATGTTTAATTATGATCTCCAGAAAGAGCACTTCCGGCTCAAAAAACTAACATAATACTTATATTACAGCAGGAATGCATTAGCAATTACTGAAAACAGAAGATGTCATTACTGATGTCATCACCACTAGGTGGCAGCATATTCATATAAAAATACATCTGTGTACATTAGAGGCATTTCTGAAGAAGCTGGGAATTTACTGTATGTGTGTGATATGTGGCATATTTACAGCACATCACACTGGATAAATTGTCCCCTGTACAACACTTTATTCTGCTGATGATTAAAGGAATAGTCCCATCCAGACTTGTGCACGTTTTCTTCAGCTCAGTCGGCTTTGTGGAGCTGTTCAGTGTCTCAATCAGACTCGCTGATGTGTGGGTTTTTTGACACACGGTCATCTATAAAACTAGACGTAAGGGCGTAGTAGCATGGGGGCACGGTAGCTTAACTGTTAGCACTGTTGCCTTGCTCTTGCCGGGTTGGGGGTTTGAATCCCACCTCCGCCATGTGTGCGCAGAGCTGGCATGTTCTCCCTGTGCCTTGGGGGTTTCCTTCAGATACTCTGGTTTACTCCCCCAGTGATTGGCATTTCCAAATTGTCTGGAGTGTGTGTGTGTGTGTGATTGTGCCCTGTGATGGGTTGGCACCCCATCCAGGGTGTCCCCCGCCTTGTGCTCCGAGTCCCCTGGGATAGGCTCCAGGCTCCCTGTGACCCTGTGCAGGATAAGTGTTACAGAGGATGGATGGATGGATGGACGTAGTAGAATTAAAAATATCCATAACTCCATCTTCAGGTGAGAATCTCACTTTTGTAAAGCACATTAATTAAATTAGTAAATTTCAGCTCTTTTCAGCAAGTCAGATCATTTGGCCCGGCTCACCAATAAGAGTCGACTCTTTCGGCTTCGGCTCCCAAATGACTCGTTGGCGTTTTTTCTTTGCCAATAGACAGTTTAAATTATTCAGTGATTAAGCATAGTGATTAAGAAAACAGCGTTACACTTTGCGTTGTGTTGCGTTGCATTGCATCGGAAAATAATGAGTTAAGGGGTGGTGCGATGAAGCAGAGTTACTGTTGCCACCCGGAAGTTGATTTATTTTCTAATAACAGCACGTGCCTAAATGTTTTATTCTTCTTATACCTCAGCAATTTGGCAATGATTACAATTTTCAGTTTATTAAAAAATGAAGAGAGACACATCGTACTTTTTATATGTTTATAGTGACGTTTAATGTTACTCTCTCTCTCTCTTTCTCTCTCTCCCCCTGTACCTCTTTCTCTCTGTCTCTCTGTCTCTCCCTCCTCTCTCTGTCTTTTCTGTCTCTCTACCTGTCTCTCTCTCTTTCTTTTCCTGTGTGTGTGTGTGTGTGTGTGTCTCTCACTCTCCCTGTGTGTGTGTGTCTCTCTCCCTGTATCTCTCTCACTTTCTCTGTCAATTTTCTTCTATTTCTTCCCTTCTATTTACCCCTCTCTCTCTCTCTCTCTCTCTCTCTCCCTCCTACCAGAATACATTACCTGCTGTTGACCCTCCCTCTTGTTTTCTTCTACTTCCTGTTGCCCTCTCTGTGTCTTTCTGTCTTTCTGTCTCTCTGTCTCTTGCATTTTCCCTATCCTTGGTTCCCCTCCACCCCCCATCGCTCCATCGTTGCCACTCCTTCCCTCCCCTCCTCCATCTCTCTCTCTCTCTCTCACACTGCAGTACACAGTGCTGTTAGCGTCATTTGGCTGTGTGTGGAACAGAAGCCACTGCAGCATGGTGCACTAGCGTCACACCGGACCGACCTGACACTGTGTGTGTGTGTGCGTGTGTGTGTGTGCGTGTGAATGATTACCAACATTGGATTTAAACACTGGGATTTTGTCCAACACAACAGTCATATCCATTGGTGGGTGTGTGTGTGTTCCATTGAAGGCTTGTATTTTTAGATTCTCTCAGCTAAACCTGCTCTCTCTCTCAACCCCCCTCCCACCCCACCCCATCCCACACACACACACACACACACACACACACACACCGTTGGCTCCTCCTACCCTGCCCCTTCTGTCTCAGCTCGACATTGGGACAGTGTAGTGAGCGGACGTGGCGCAGGACCCAGAGCATCTTCATAAACACACACATTGCCATTTTTTTCCTTCCATCCCATCTCTTCTGTTGGAGCCTCTTCACCATGTGAATGCATCAGTGATATTCTTTTTTTGGAGGCAGCCGGATACAGCAGTACCGTGTGTTTCCTTTCGGAACGCTCTGGCGCGCGTGTGTGTTTTTGGAGCGACGTCCTGACGTGTGGATACTGCAGCACTCTGCTGTGGAGTCGAACCTGGATGGCATGAGGACCCAGAGGAGCTCCAGGCTCTGAGCTCCCTATCATCATTGCTGCTATTGCTGCTGCTGATACTGCCAAGGTGCTGCTGAGTGTGTGTGTGTGTGTGTGTGTGTGTGTGTGTGTGGTGGAGGTGAGTGGGTTTCTTCATGGTGTATCGGAATTAGGCAGAGAAGGAGGCTTCTGGTTCTGTCAGGCCTAGTCCTTGATTGCTGTGCTATAGGTGTGAGTGTGTGTGTGTGTGTGTGTGTGAGAGAGAGAGAGAGACAGAGGGAGAGTGAGTACATTGATAGCTTGTTGTAACGTAGTTAGTCATATATGATAGAGTGTGGGTGTCATACCTGGCCCCGCTGACTGCTCTGTGTGTGTGTGTGTGTGTGTGTGTGTGTGTGTGTGTGTGTGCGTGTGTGTGTGTGTGTGTTAGGATGCTCATGCCTCGTGAGGGCGGGCGGGATGAGGCTCAGAAGCTGCACAGAAAATGGATGAAACACCAGGCCTTCATGGCCGAACTGGCTCGCAACAAAGAATGGCTGGCCAAAATCGAACAGGTGAGTGACGCGTGAAACGAGGGATAAATAAAGAGACGTGAGGATGAGACAAGAAGGAGCAAAGGACAGAGGATAGAGGGAGAGGAGGAATAAATTGGCTGGAAGATAAATGGCAGCAATGAAGGCGTGCATGATGGATAAATACAGGACCAGTGACGGAGTAAAGAGGCGACAGAATAATGAGACAGGTAAAGGATTGTGGGATAGATGGAACAGCGAGACAGGTAAAGGATTGTGAGATAGACGGAACAGCGAGACAGGTAAAGGATTGTGGGATAGATGGAACAGCAAGACAGGTAAAGGATTGTGGGATAGACAGAACAGCAAGACAGATAAAAGATTGTGGGATAGATGGAACAGTGAGACAGGTAAAGGATTGTGGGATAGATGGAACAGCAAGACAGGTAAAGAATGTGAGATAGACAGAACAGTGAGACAGGTAAAGGATGTGAGATAGACAGAACATTGAGACAGGTAAAGGATTGTGAGATAGATGGAACAGTGAGACAGGTAAAGGATGTGAAATAGATGGAACAGTGAGACAGGTAAAGGATTGTGGGATAGATGGAACAGTGAGACAGGTAAAGGATTGTGGGATAGATGGAACAGCAAGACAGGTAAAGGATTGTGAGATAAATGGAACAGCAAGACAGGTAAAGGATTGTGGGATAGACAGAGTGGTTAGACAGGTAAAGGATTGTGAGACAGACGGAACAGTGAGACAGGTAAAGAGGTAAAGGGTTGTGAGATAGACGGAACAGTGAGACAGGTAAAGGGTTGTGGGATAGATGGAACGGTGAGACAGGTAAAGGATTGTGAGACAGACGGAACAGTGAGACAGGTAAAGGGTTGTGGGATAGATGGAACAGTGAGACAGGTAAAGGGTTGTGGGATAGACAGAACAGTGAGACAGGTAAAGGGTTGTGGGATAGATGGAATGGTGAGACAGGTAAAGGATTGTGAGACAGACGGAACAGTGAGACAGGTAAAGGGTTGTGGGATAGATGGAACAGTGAGACAGGTAAAGGATTGTGAGACAGACGGAACAGTGAGACAGGTAAAGGGTTGTGAGATAGACGGAACAGTGAGACAGGTAAAGGGTTGTAGGATAGACAGAACAGTGAGACAGGTAAAGGGTTGTGAGATAGACGGAACAGTGAGACAGGTAAAGGGTTGTAGGATAGACAGAACAGTGAGACAGGTAAAGGGTTGTGGGATAGATGGAACAGCAAGACAGGTAAAGAATGTGAGATAGACAGAACAGTGAGACAGGTAAAGAATGTGAGACAGACGGAACAGTGAGACAGGTAAAGAGGTAAAGGGTTGTGAGATAGACGGAACAGTGAGACAGGTAAAGGGTTGTGGGATAGATGGAACGGTGAGACAGGTAAAGGATTGTGAGACAGACGGAACAGTGAGACAGGTAAAGGGTTGTGGGATAGATGGAACAGTGAGACAGGTAAAGGATTGTGAGACAGACGGAACAGTGAGACAGGTAAAGGGTTGTAGGATAGACAGAACAGTGAGACAGGTAAAGGATTGTGGGATAGATGGAACAGTGAGACAGGTAAAGGGTTGTGAGATAGACGGAACAGTGAGACAGGTAAAGGGTTGTAGGATAGACAGAACAGTGAGACAGGTAAAGGATTGTGGGATAGATGGAACAGTGAGACAGGTAAAGGATTGTGGGATAGATGGAACAGCAAGACAGGTAAAGGATTGTGGGATAGACAGAGTGGTTAGACAGGTAAAGGATTGTGAGACAGACGGAACAGTGAGACAGGTAAAGAGGTAAAGGGTTGTGAGATAGACGGAACAGTGAGACAGGTAAAGGGTTGTGGGATAGATGGAACAGTGAGACAGGTAAAGGATTGTGAGACAGACGGAACAGTGAGACAGGTAAAGGGTTGTGGGATAGATGGAACAGTGAGACAGGTAAAGGGTTGTGGGATAGACAGAACAGTGAGACAGGTAAAGGGTTGTGGGATAGATGGAACGGTGAGACAGGTAAAGGATTGTGAGACAGACGGAACAGTGAGACAGGTAAAGGGTTGTAGGATAGACAGAACAGTGAGACAGGTAAAGGGTTGTGGGATAGATGGAACAGTGAGACAGGTAAAGGGTTGTGGGATAGATGGAACGGTGAGACAGGTAAAGGGTTGTGGGATAGATGGAACAGTGAGACAGGTAAAGGGTTGTGGGATAGACGGAACGGTGAGACAGGTAAAGGATTGTGAGACAGACGGAACAGTGAGACAGGTAAAGGGTTGTAGGATAGACAGAACAGTGAGACAGGTAAAGGGTTGTGGGATAGACGGAACAGTGAGACAGGTAAAGGGTTGTAGGATAGACAGAACAGTGAGACAGGTAAAGGGTTGTGGGATAGATGGAACAGTGAGACAGGTAAAGGGTTGTGGGATAGACAGAACAGTGAGACAGGTAAAGGGTTGTGAGACAGACGGAACAGTGAGACAGGTAAAGGGTTGTGGGATAGATGGAACAGTGAGACAGGTAAAGGGTTGTGGGATAGATGGAACGGTGAGACAGGTAAAGGATTGTGAGACAGACGGAACAGTGAGACAGGTAAAGGGTTGTGAGATAGACAGAACAGTGAGACAGGTAAAGGGTTGTAGGATAGACAGAATAGTGAGACAGGTAAAGGGTTGTGGGATAGATGGAACAGTGAGACAGGTAAAGGGTTGTGGGATAGATGGAACAGTGAGACAGGTAAAGGATTGTGAGATAGACGGAACAGTGAGACAGGTAAAGGGTTGTAGGTTAGACGGAACAGTGAGACAGGTAAAGGGTTGTAGGATAGATGGAACGGTGAGACAGGTAAAGGGTTGTGAGATAGACGGAACAGTGAGACAGGTAAAGGGTTGTAGGTTAGACGGAACAGTGAGACAGGTAAAGGGTTGTAGGATAGATGGAACGGTGAGACAGGTAAAGGGTTGTAGGATAGACGGAACAGTGAGACAGGTAAAGGGTTGTGAGATAGACGGAACAGTGAGACAGGTAAAGGGTTGTAGGTTAGACGGAACAGTGAGACAGGTAAAGGGTTGTGAGACAGACGGAACAGTGAGACAGGTAAAGGGTTGTAGGTTAGACAGAACAGTGAGACAGGTAAAGGGTTGTGGGATATGTTCAAGGAAAGATGCTGTAGTGTGTGTGGTGTGTGGTGTGTGTGAGATGTTAGCATGTACAATGTTAGTGTTTGGTATGTGTGTGTGTGTGTGTGTGTGAGTGACATTAGCGTCTACAGTGTGTGATGTTAGTGTCTATGATGTGTGTGTGTGTGTGTGTGTGATGTTAGCGTGTGGTGTGTGGTGTTAGAGTGTACAGTGTGTGGTGTGTGGTGTGTGTGGGGGTGTGGTGTTAGAGTGTACAGTGTGTGATGTTAGTGTCTATGATGTGTGTGTGTGTGTGTGTGATGTTAGTGTGTGGTGTGTGTGTATGATGTTAGCGTGTGGTGTGTGGTGTGTGTGTGTGTGTGTGGTGTTAGAGTGTACAATGTGTGATGTGTGTGTGTGTGTGTGTGTGTGAGATGTTAGTGTGTGGTGTGTGTGTATGATGTTAGCGTGTACAGTGTGTGATGTTAGTGTGTGGTGTGTGTGTATGATGTTAGCGTGTACAGTGTGTGATGTTAGTGTGTGGTGTGTGTGTGGTGTTAGAGTGTACAGTGTGTGATGTTAGTGTCTATAATGTGTGTGTGTGTGTGTGTGATGTTAGCGTGTGGTGTGTGGTGTGTGTGTGTGTGTGTGAGTGACATTAGCGTCTACAGTGTGTGATGTTAGTGTCTATGATGTGTGTGTGTGTGTGTGATGTTAGCGTGTGGTGTGTGGTGTTAGAGTGTACAGTGTGTGGTGTGTGGTGTGTGTGGGGGTGTGGTGTTAGAGTGTACAGTGTGTGATGTTAGTGTCTATGATGTGTGTGTGTGTGTGTGTGATGTTAGTGTGTGGTGTGTGTGTATGATGTTAGCGTGTGGTGTGTGGTGTGTGTGTGTGTGTGTGGTGTTAGAGTGTACAATGTGTGATGTGTGTGTGTGTGTGTGTGAGATGTTAGTGTGTGGTGTGTGTGTATGATGTTAGCGTGTACAGTGTGTGATGTTAGTGTGTGGTGTGTGTGTATGATGTTAGCGTGTACAGTGTGTGATGTTAGTGTGTGGTGTGTGTGTGGTGTTAGAGTGTACAGTGTGTGATGTTAGTGTCTATAATGTGTGTGTGTGTGTGTGTGTGTGATGTTAGCGTGTGGTGTGTGGTGTGTGTGTGTGTGTGTGAGTGACATTAGCGTCTACAGTGTGTGATGTTAGTGTCTATGATGTGTGTGTGTGTGTGTGATGTTAGCGTGTGGTGTATGATGTTAGCGTGTACAGTGTGTGATGTTAGTGTGTGGTGTGTGTGTATGATGTTAGCGTGTACAGTGTGTGATGTTAGTGTGTGGTGTGTGTGTGGTGTTAGAGTGTACAGTGTGTGATGTTAGTGTCTATAATGTGTGTGTGTGTGTGTGTGATGTTAGCGTGTGGTGTGTGGTGTGTGTGTGTGTGTGTGAGTGACATTAGCGTCTACAGTGTGTGATGTTAGTGTCTATGATGTGTGTGTGTGTGTGTGTGTGATGTTAGCGTGTGGTGTGTGGTGTTAGAGTGTACAGTGTGTGGTGTGTGGTGTGTGTGGGGGTGTGGTGTTAGAGTGTACAGTGTGTGATGTTAGTGTCTATGATGTGTGTGTGTGTGTGTGTGATGTTAGTGTGTGGTGTGTGTGTATGATGTTAGCGTGTGGTGTGTGGTGTGTGTGTGTGTGTGTGTGGTGTTAGAGTGTACAATGTGTGATGTGTGTGTGTGTGTGTGTGTGTGAGATGTTAGTGTGTGGTGTGTGTGTATGATGTTAGCGTGTACAGTGTGTGATGTTAGTGTGTGGTGTGTGTGTATGATGTTAGCGTGTACAGTGTGTGATGTTAGTGTGTGGTGTGTGTGTGGTGTTAGAGTGTACAGTGTGTGATGTTAGTGTCTATGATGTGTGTGTGTGTGTGTGTGTGTGAGATGTTAGTGTGTGGTGTGTGTGTGATGTTAGCGTGTGGTGTGTGGTGTGTGTGAGTGTGTGGTGTTAGAGTGTACAGTGTGTTATGTTAGTGTGTGGTGTGTGTGTGTGTGTGTGTGTGGTGTTAGAGTGTACAGTGTGCGATGTTAGTGTCTATGATGTGTGTGTGTGTGTGAGATGTTAGTGTGTGGTGTGTGTGTGGTGTTAGAGTGTACAGTGTGTGATGTTAGTGTGTGGTGTGTGTGTGTGTGTGTGTGTGTGTGTGTGTGTGTGGTGTTAGAGTGTACAGTGTGTGATGTTAGTGTGTGGTGTGTGTGTGTGTGTGTGTGTGTGTGGTGTTAGAGTGTACAGTGTGCGATGTTAGTGTCTATGATGTGTGTGTGTGTGTGTGAGATGTTAGTGTGTGGTGTGTGTGTGTGTGTGGTGTTAGAGTGTACAGTGTGTGATGTTAGTGTGTGGTGTGTGCGTATGCGTGTGTGTGTAAGACGTTAGCATGTATGTGTTGTGCTGGTTTAAAGCTCGAGCAGGATTTGCTAAATCAGCTGAAAGAGCTGCTCGGTGTTAGCGCTCAGTTACAGACTCGCCTCATGGCTGATATGCAGATTAGCCGAGTTTCCACTGTGCACTGACTCAATTCACCTTTTAATCGGTATTTATGATATTGTAGTTTTTATGTTTAAAGACATCAGTGGAAATCACGCTGTATCAGAAAACACACGTGTGATTATTTTACATGCTGCAGTTATCCTCATTGGATGGCGGTGTCACTATCAGGACGTTGTTGAACCTACGAGCTTCGTCTTGATGATGAGGATGAAATGATAGTTTGTGTATTGAATATTAATCCATGCCTAAGCCAAACCAAATGGTGTAAGGAACACCATTTTCCAGTTCCAGTTGACAACGGGAAACCTAACTGACGAGGCTAAAAACTGCTAACTAGCATAAAAAAAACATACAACCAGCAGTGGAAAGAGTACAAAACACAGTAACTGTAGTAACAATTCACCTGACTAAAATTAAGATTTCAGGGTCTTGGGTTTCTAGGGTTACTAGCTAGCTCATATCATTTCATTCATCGTTCTAGCTACATAGTTAGCTAACTAGCAGCAGGCTAGTAGGCTGTAGCAGCACTCAGGTACAGTATATTTAATACAACAGACAACTGCTACTGAAAATCCAAGTAACATTGTAAGTTTAATTCAGAGCTTTCATACTGCAAAACATCAAAAGCTTTGGCTAGCTAGCTCTCGCTAGCTAATGGCTAATCTCTGTATGTTTGCGCAGGTTGGATGTTGAGCTTTGAAATGCAGGTATCTCCGCTGGTTTTGGCGCAGATCATTCGCAGATCATTATCATGCTGTTTTTCTTGAAGAATTTAAAACTGAAGATAGCTGATAAATTGGGTCAGGGATGCTCCTCTGCCTTCACGGTCTCAGATGTTGCTGCTGCTAACTTAACATTTGGTGCCTGAAGTGTAGATTTCAGATTTCAGAGACAGTTAGGGTTTTATTTTCTGTTAATACGTTTAACCATCTAGCTAAAATTTCTGTTTTGCAAAACTACTGTTAGAATGTGACCGTGTGTCAGTAAGACAGGTGAGACAGGTGAGTCCTGAAGACTGTTTCATGTAGGTGAACCTTGAAGATTGTCATGTAGGTGAGACAGGTGAGTCCTGGAGACACTGATGTAGGTGAGACAGGTGAGTCCTGGAGACACTGATGTAGATGAGACAGGTGAGTCCTAGGGACAGTGATGTAGGTGAGACAGGTGAGTCCTGGAGACAGTGATGTAGGTGAGACAGGTGAGTCGTGGAGATAGTGATGTAGGTGAGACAGGTGAATTCTGGAGACAGTGATGTAGGTGAGACAGGTGAGTCCTGGAGACAGTGATGTAGGTGAGACAGGTGAGTCCTAGAGACAGTGATGTAGGTGAGACAGGTGAGTCCTGGAGACAGTGATGTAGGTGAAACAGGTGACTTTTGGATACAGTGATGTAGGTGAGACAGGTGAGTCCTTGAGACTATTATGTAGGTGAGACAGGTGAGTCCTGGAGACAGTGATGTAGGTGAGACAGGTGAGTCCTGGAGACACTGATGTAGGTGAGACAGGTGAGTCCTGGAGACTATTATGTAGGTGAGACAGGTGAGTCCTGGAGACAGTGATGTAGGTGAGACAGGTGAGTCCTGGAGACTATTATGTAGGTGAGACAGGTGAGTCCTGGAGACACTGATGTATGTGAGACAGGTGAGTCCTGGAGACAGTGATGTAGGTGAGACAGGTGAGTCCTGGAGACAGTGATGTAGGTGAGACAGGTGAGTCCTGGAGACTATTATGTAGGTGAGACAGGTGAGTCCTGGAGACACTGATGTAGGTGAGACAGGTGAATCCTGGAGACAGTGATGTAGGTGAGACAGGTGAGTCCTGGAGACTATTATGTAGGTGAGACAGGTGAGTCCTGGAGACAGTGATGTAGGTGAGACAGGTGAGTCCTGGAGACAGTGATGTAGGTGAGACAGGTGAGTCCTGGAGACTATTATGTAGGTGAGACAGGTGAATCCTGGAGACAGTGATGTAGGTGAGACAGGTGAGTCCTGGAGACAGTGATGTAGGTGAGACAGGTGAGTCCTGGAGACTATTATGTAGGTGAGACAGGTGAGTCCTGGAGACAGTGATGTAGGTGAAACAGGTGACTTTTGGATACAGTGATGTAGGTGAGACAGGTGAGTCCTGGAGACTATTATGTAGGTGAGACAGGTGAGTCCTGGAGACACTGATGTAGGTGAGACAGGTGAATTCTGGAGACAGTGATATAGGTGAGACAGGTGAGTCCTGGAGACAGTGATGTAGGTGAGACAGGTGAGTCCTGGAGACTATTATGTAGGTGAGACAGGTGAGTCCTGGAGACAGTGATGTAGGTGAGACAGGTGAGTCCTGGAGACAGTGATGTAGGTGAAACAGGTGACTTTTGGATACAGTGATGTAGGTGAGACAGGTGAGTCCTGGAGACTATTATGTAGGTGAGACAGGTGAGTCCTGGAGACACTGATGTAGGTGAGACAGGTGAGTCCTGGAGACAGTGATATAGGTGAGACAGGTGAGTCCTGGAGACAGTGATGTAGGTGAGACAGGTGAGTCCTGGAGACAGTGATGTAGGTGAGACAGGTGAGTCCTGGAGACACTGATGTAGGTGAGACAGGTGAGTCCTGGAGACACTGATGTAGGTGAGACAGGTGAGTCCTGGAGACAGTGATGTAGGTGAGACAGATACATGTTCTCTGTATTCCAGGTTAATATTATGTGATGTCCTCATTCTCTGTCCTGCTGCTTCGTTTAAACGGTGAACGTTTCTGCAATTATTGTGTGCAGCGATGTGTAACAAGCTTTTAATGACTGAACCTTCCCACCTCTACCCACCTGACTCTCTGTGCGTACTGCGTTGTGTTGCCTTCTGCTTGATCTCGGAGTTTACAGAAGAAATATTTAAAAGCCTTCAGGTTACGCAGCGTTCCGTCACAGTGAGACACGATGAGCTGATAATTAATCTGATATTTATTGCAGCTGGTTGGAAATGTCACTCACGCGTGTTCTCCAGCACAGCTGCATGCATGTTTCGCCTTTAGGGTTAGGGTTAGAATATATTTTACTATTTTTGGTTTGTACAATTTAGCTTTTTATCCAAAATTACAGTAACAGATGCTAAAACAGCGGGTTATCCTGGCCATCAAAATGGGTCACTAGCGGTAGAGCGAGAACCACAGAGAGCATTTTAACAGTGGTTGTCTATTGTAGAGTCACAGTGGAATTCTATTATACTGAGTATTCAAACAGCAGGTGTTTATTATCATAGTTGTCTATAATATTCTAGAACCCCAGTTGACATTGTAATAGTAGATGTTTATTTTAGAACCAGAGTGGGAATCCTATTACACTGAGCATTCTAACCATAGCTGTTTGTTACATTCTAGAACCACATTAAGCATTCAACAGTATTTGTTTGTTGCATTACTGAGCATTCTAACATTCTAACAATAGTGATACAGTATATTCCATTCTAGAACCGCACTCTTCATTACTAAGCATTATAACACTCTATTAGTCTGCTTTACATTTTCAAACCACAGTGTACATTCTAACAATAATTGGTGTCTATTACATTCTAGAACCACAGTGTACATTCTAACAGTAAATGTCTATTGCATTTTAGAACCACAGGGTGCATTCTAACAATAGTTGTCTATTACATTCTAGATCCAGTGTGCATTCTCACAATAGTTGTTGTCTATTACATTCTAGAACCACTATGTGCATTATAACAGCAGTTGTTAATTACATGTTAGAACCACAGTGGGCATTCTATTACACTGGGCACTCTAATAAAGTTATGTATTCCATTCTAGCACCACAGTGTGCATTCAAACAGTAGCTGTCTATTACATTCTAGAACCACAGCATGCATTCTAAAAATAGTTATCTATCACATTCTAGAACCATCGTGTGCATTCTAACAGTAGTTAGAATGGAATGGAATGTCATTCCAGAACCACAGTGAACATTTTCACACTGGTTGTTTATTACATTCTAGAACCACAGTGTACATTCTAACAGTAGTTGTCTATTACGTTCTGGAACCACATTGAGCGTTCTAACAGTAGGTGTCTATTACATTCTAGAACCGCAGTGTACATTCTAACAGTAGCTGTCTAACACTTTCTAGAACCACACTGAGCATCATCTTTTCTAGAACCACAGTGGAATTCTGTTACACTGAGTTTTCTAACAGTAGTTGTCTGTTACGTTACGGTAGAAAGTGTGCATTCTACCAGTAGTTGTGTATTACATTCTAGAACCACAGTGTGTGTTTTATTCCTAACGCGTACTGCTTTGTTCTGTTCAGTTGTGTTGCGTTCAGGGTTTAGAACTCTGTCTCACACATTGTAATCAGCTGATTTAAGGTGGCAGCTACTTGAGGCTGACTGTAATCACTCTCCAGTTCTCTTGCTCTCTCATGTCTCACACACACACACACACACACACACACACACACTCTTGCAGAGAGAAAGGTGGGTTAATGAGGCTGTTACCTGAGAAACAGCAGAAGCGATGATTCGGCATCCCGCCGCCATTGGAGAACTCTGTGTCCTTTTGGAACCGTTCCCGCCCCTTCCCCCCTCCAGGCGCTGTGCTAAGCCCCGCCTCCCCAGTGATGGAGAAGCCAGTGGACCAATCACAGGCCGTGATGTGGCTGTCCTCACACCTGACCTTGCCTCATGGGTTCAGCAGCATGCTCAAAAACCTGGGGACACAAAATTAGACTGATGATGCGTGCATGCACACACACACACACACACACACACACACACACATACATACACACACAGCCTGAGCATCACTTCACACACATGGTCACATGACTGGATTAAAACATGGAATCTAGTTCACGTGTCACGTGTGTTCATCTGTGTGTTAATGATGTAATGCTTTTGATTAATATGCTCCAGCAATAAAACGTGTGTGTGTGTGTGTGTGTGTGTGTGTGTGGGTGAGTGTACCTAGGACAGCCCCAATGATTATCAATATACTCTACAAATGTGTGTGTGTGTGTGTGTGTGTGTGTGGAGTATGGAGTGTGGCCTTGCAGCTCTTGGTCATATCTTTTTTTTTCATTCTGTGTCATTTCGATCCTCCATCTTTTCTCCCATCCATCAGTCTTCTCCTCTCTTTTTGCCTCTATTCTGTTTCTCTCCCAACCATCCCCCTCTCTCTCTCTCACTGTGTGTGTGTGTGTGTGTGTGTGTGTATGTGTGTTTGCAGTCTCTGCAGTATGTGGGGGAGCAGGCAGCAGTTAGAAGGCAGAAAGCTCGTGCCAAAGGGAGAAATGCAGCACTGCGTTATGAAAAACACACACGCAGACACGCATGTACACACACACACACACACACACACCTTTTCTATATCTTTCTCTTTATTCATAGACATACACAGATTCTCTCACATCTGTCTTTATAGGAGATGTTTCTCTGTCTGTCTGTCTCTCTCTCTCTCTCTCTTACTCACGCACACATTTGGCCAAGATGCTTCTCCAGTGGGGCGAGTGATAAATTCTAGAGAGAGAGAGAGGGAGAGAGAGAGAGAGAGAGAGAGAGACAGAGTGAGACAGGGAGAAAGAGAGAGAAGGATGTAGAAAAAGAGACAAAGAAAAACAGAGAGAGGCAGAGAGGTGGAGAGATTGTGAGAGAGATGGAGAGAGAGAGATTGAGAGACAGTGAGAGAGACAGTGAGAGAGAGATGGAGAGACCGAGAGAGAGTGAGAGTGAGAGACAGAGAGAGAGAGACAGTGAGAGTGAGATGGAGAGACAGATGGAGAGACAGAGAGAGAGACAGCGAGAGAGACAGTGAGAGAGAGATGGAGAGACCAAGAGAGAGTGAGAGTGAGATGGAGAGACAGAGAGAGACAGTGAGAGCGAGATGCAGAGACAGGGAGAGAGAGACAGAAAGACAGGGAGAGAGACAGAGAGAGACAGTGAAAGAGAGAGATGGAGAGACAGTGAGAGTGACAGTGAGAGTGAGATGCAGAGACAGTGAGAGAGAGATGGAGAGACCGAGTGAGAGTGAGAGACAGAGAGAGAGTGAGATGGAGAGACAGAGAGAGAGACAGTTAGAGCGAGATGCAGAGACAGTGAGAGAGAGACAGAAAGACAGGGAGAGAGACAGAGAGAGACAGTGAAAGAGAGAGATGGAGAGACCGAGAGAGTGAGAGTGAGATGCAGAGACAGTGAGAGAGAGATGGAGAGACCGAGTGAGAGTGAGAGACAGAGAGAGAGTGAGAGACAGAGAGAGAGATAGTGAGAGCGAGGTGGAGAGACAGAGAGAGAGTGAGATGGAGAGACAGAGAGAGAGAGACAGGGAGAGCGAGGTGGAGAGACAGAGAGAGAGAGAGGGAGAGCGAGGTGGAGAGACAGATAGAGAGTGAGATGGAGAGACAGAGAGAGACAGGGAGAGTGAGGTGGAGAGACAGATAGAGAGTGAGATGGAGAGACAGAGAAAGAGACAGGGAGAGTGAGGTGGAGAGACAGATAGAGAGTGAGATGGAGAGACAGAGAAAGAGACAGAAAGACAGGGAGAGAGACAGAGAGAGACAGTGAAAGAGAGAGATGGAGAGACCGAGAGAGAGTGAGAGTGAGAGACAGAGAGAGGGTGAGAGACAGAGAGAGAGATAGTGAGAGCGAGGTGGAGAGACAGATAGAGAGTGAGATGGAGAGACAGAGAAAGAGACAGTGAGAGCGAGAGACAGAAAGACAGGGAGAGAGACAGAGAGAGACAGAAAGACAGGGAGAGAGACAGAGAGAGACAGTGAAAGAGAGAGATGGAGAGACAGAGATTGTCTTTATTTACGTGTTCAGTGTTTCACATATTTGGGGGCTCAATGAGAAGGATTCTGTGTTATCCAGCTAAGAGTGTGTGTGTGTGTGTGTGTGTCCGTCCTATTTTAGGTATCTGGAAATGAGCCATGGCTCTATAGAGACGGACACTCTGCTTTGATCTCGTTCCATTTTGATCATTTTCACACACACACACACACACACCCACACACACACACTCACGCACGCACGCACACACACACGCACACACACTAGTGGAGTAGGATGGTGATCAACATATATTACTTTAATTACTATAAATATACTCTATATCCTGTTTATACTATATATTCTTGCCCATCAGTTGCGCTGCAGAAAGTATTGGCACCCCTCTGTATTGTCTCTCAATGGAAAGGAAGCAACACTGACCACAAATTATTTTGGGTGGTAGTGGTAGTCTCAATACAGCACTGACTCTGTGTGTGTGTGTGTGTGTGTGTGTGTGTGTGTGTGTGTCTGTGTAGGAGGGCAAGGAGCTGATCGAGGAGCAGCCTGAGCTTGGGCCCGTCGTGCACCAGAAGCTGAAGGAGATGAGGGAATGCTGGACACATCTGGAGAGCACCACCAAGGCCAAAGCTCGCCAGCTGTTCGAGACACAGAACCACAGAACCACAGATGTTCCACCGCACAGCCTTTTGGATCTGGACAAGCACCTCAGCATGCTCCAAGACGAGCCACCACATTCGTCACACTCCTCACAATCCTCACACGCAGCGTACTCCACACACACCAGCCCCTCGGCCAGCGCTGCCATCCTGAGCCCTCGAACCACATTTAGCCAGCAGCTGCAAAGGATACAGGTGTGAAGCACATGAGCACACACTCAGTCACACACACACACACACACACACACACACACACACACAGGTGTGTTTTGTCTCTCTGGCTGCTAGCAATTTCGTTGTTAGCAATGATGGCAGTTCTGTATGTACATTATACTATACTATACCATACAATACATACCATGCACACTATGTATATCATACTGTACTACAAAATACCATACCAGGTACACTATGTACACTATACTATGCCATATTATACCATATACCCTATGGATACTATGTATACTATACTATATTACACTACATCCTACCATACCATACTACAATATACTATACTAGACTATACTATACTATACTATACTATACCATACCATACCAAAACATACCATGTATTCTTAATACTATACTTTACTATAATATACCATGTATGCTATGTATGCTACACTATACGATACTGCACCATACCATGTGCATTATGTATACTATACTATGCTGTGCTATACTATACACTCTATGCTATGTTTGTATTTACACATTTTTACCCCAGATGTTGTAGATGAGCTGCAACGTTTGATGTCTGAGGTTTTGCTATTTTAGTTTTACACTGGAACTATGGGGCTAATGTAGCTAACAATGAATGGTGGCTTGTAGGATTTAAAATCAAAACATCTGGTCACTTGCTAGACTAAATTCTAGCTTTCTCTCTCTCGCTCTCTCTCTCTCTCTCTCTCAGTCAATGGAAGCTCAGATGCAGCTCTATCCTGGTTTGATGCAGCTGAATTCCGACATTAGCGGACAGAGTGATGCAGACGGAGTCGACATGCTGCACCGTGGACCAATGGGTATCGAGGTCCAGGGCTCAGGGGGCGTGGCTGAGACACGAATTGTGCGTCTGATTGAGCCCCTGAAAGAAAGGAGGCGAATCCTTCTGGCCTCCAAAGAAATGCACCAAGTCACGCAGGACCTGGAAGACGAGATCGTAAGCCTCTCTGGGCCTTTTGATTCTCGTTCTGTCCATTTTCACTTTATCAACAATGCAGCAACTTTGCTTCTTGAATGCTCTTACTAGTACTACTACTTCAGTGAATACATGCTTTCATTGGATGATTGACTATCACTTAAAGTGATAGATGTGTAACGTGATATTTCCATTTTGTTACAAACTTGATATAATTCAGAAATCTTGGATTTCTTTCTAATGGAACTTATGTTGGTCTTTTGGGCAGCAGAAAGTCTAAATAACTGGTCAGTTTGCAAGCTTCCCTTTTCAATGAAAAGTGGACAGGGCTGTTTTAAAAAAGTGACTTAGCAAGTGAGAGCTAACCTAGCGAGCGTAGCATACTTTGTAGCCAACTTTATAATTGGGTGGTTGATACATGGAGGTTATATTCGGATTCACACCGCTTGTGCCGATGCGTTTAAAACATAACATTTCATCTTGTCTCTGTCTCTGATATTTCTCTATTTCTCTCTTTTCTCTTTACAGGTGTGGATTCAGGAGCGATTACCGTTGGCCTCCTCTACGGAATACGGCACCAATATACAGAGCGTTCAGCAGCTTGTTAAAAACCACGAGGTCAGATTCTCCGAAATCAACTCAGGACAAATAAACTGTGTTTTTTTTAAAGACCAATTACTCACATGTGATTTCTGGTGCAACTCACTACTGCAGCACATTTATTACATTCTCCTGTCACACTGTTACCTACTTTAAATCTTAAACGTAGAAGAACATGAGTTTAGATGTCCTAAGTGTTTCAGAACCATTTTAACTGCCCAAACTACAACATGTCAATAAACTAAAGATAAGAGTCAGTCGTTAATTGTTATTTTTATATAAAAGGTTTGTCTGAAACACAGTGGTGCAGCTCAATGGTTTGGTTGTAGTTCACTTGATTTCCCGGCATGTGTGTGTTTTGTGATTGGTCACACAGGCTTTGCAGATGGAGATGCAGGCCAGAAAGGGGCGTGTCGAGGAGGTGCTGGAGAGAGCCGAGGCAGTCGCCGCCCTTCGCACTCCTGAGGTGGAGATCATCAGAGAGGGAGCGATGCATGTGAGGCAGCTGTGGGAGGTGCTACAGGTGGAGGTAGAGCGTCGTACAGTGATGCTGGATGCAGTAAGCCATGCCCAGCAATACTACACAGAGGCAGCGAAGGCGGAGTCATGGCTCAGTGGGCAAAAGCTTCACGTTCTCAATGAGGAGAATGGCCACGTAAGAACATCACCTACTATAGAGTAACATTCGTTTATAAGACATTACATTTTCACCTTATATATTATGTACCAAAAAATTTTACATTTGCTAAATAAATATTAAATTTTTGCTGTTATAAAAACCTTTTTCATCATTTCTTCATGGTGTGGTGTCTGTCGCTCTCCGTGTCTCTGCAGGATGAAGCGAGCACATTAAGGCTACTGAAGGAGCAGTTGGCTTTAGAGCAGAAGGTGGAGAATTACGCAGAGACTGTGGGCTTCCTGTCACAGCAGTGCCGCCGCATGTTGGAGCTGGGACACCCTGACAGGTAAACACTCCTTTAAACACCGGAACAAGTAAACACTCCTTTAAACACCGGAACAGGTAACTCGCTTTAAAGACTACAACATGTAAACTCCCCTTTAAACACCTAAAAAGGTAAATGACTCATTAAACACCTGAAAAGGTAAATACCCTTTAAACACCTGAAAAGGTAAATACTCTTTAAACACCTGAAAAGGTAAATACCCCTTTAAACACCTGAAAAGGTAACTCCCCTTTAAACACCTGAAAAGGTAAATACCCCTTTAAACACCTGAAAAGGTAACTCCCCTTTAAACACCTGAAAAGGTAAATACCCCTTTAAACACCTGAAAAGGTAACTCCCCTTTAAACACCTGAAAAGGTAAATACCCCTTTAAACACCTGAAAAGGTAAATACTCTTTAAACACCTGAAAAGGTAAATACCCCTTTAAACACCTGAAAAGGTAAATACCCCTTTAAACACCTGAAAAGGTAAATACCCCTTTAAACACCTGAAAAGGTAAATACCCCTTTAAACACCTGAAAAGGCAACTCCCCTTTAAACACCTGAAAAGGTAACTCCCCTTTAAACACCTGAAAAGGTAAATACCCCTTTAGAGACCACAACAGGTAAACAACTCTCTGAACAGGTAAACAGTCGTGTAAACACCTGGACTGGCCCTTTTCAAACATTTTAAGTAAATAAACACCCTTTAAAAACCTCAAGCAGATAAACATTCCCTTGAAGCCTTGAATAAGTAATTGGTCCTTTACACACCAGAATAGTTAAACACACATTTAAACTTTTATAAGTCCTTCAAACCTTTAAAAATGGGCTGTTTACTCATGTTTACACACCTGAACACGTAAACTCTTCATCCTTTATGTAACATTTCTGTAATTACTAACATTAATGAGACTCTAAATCAAAGCAAACCGTTGGTTCCTCTCTTCAGTGAGCAGATCACTAAGCAGCAGGCGCACATCGACCGGCTCTACGTCTCCCTGAAGGACCTGGTGGAGCAGAAGAAGACCAAGCTGGAGCAGCAGTACTGGCTCTACCAGCTGAAGAAGGAGGTGGAGGCTCTGGAGAAGTGGATCTCTGAGAGAGAGGCTGTAGCCAGCTCCACTGAGCTCGGCCAGGACCTGGAGCACGTCACGGTCAGTCACACTCACATACACTCATACAGTATGTCTTAATGAGCTAATCTTTGAGTTTATTGCTCCATGATCTTGAGAGTGATGAGCTGGCTGTGTGCAGGCGCTGCAGGAGAGGTTCACCGAGTTTCGGGCCGAAACGAGCACCGCAGGTCAGAGGCAGATGGACTCGGTGAACAAGATGGTGAACGAGATGATCGACTGCGGCCACGCAGATGCTGCCACCATCGCCGAGTGGAAGGACGGCCTGAATGAGTCATGGGCCGACCTGCAGGAGCTGATGGAGACCAGAGCACAGATGCTCGCTGCCTCACACCAGCTCCACAAGTTCTTCACCAACTGCCAGGAGGTTGAAACATAGTTCACTAATGCTCAAACCCAGCCACACACACACACACACACACACATCCCTGTTTTTTTAATTAACGCCACATTACTGTCTTACATTTGTGTGTGTGTGTGTGTGTGTGTGTGTGTGTGTTTAGGTGCTGTTGCAGATTGAGGGGAAGATGAGGCAGTTACCAGAGGTGCGTTCGTGTCAGGTCAGCACCGCCAACCCCGGCACACTACAGAGACTGCTACACTCCTTTGAACACTCTCTGCAGCTGCTTGTCACACAGGTGAGAAACACACACACATACACACACACACACATACACACACACACACACACATGCACACACTGTCAACACCTGCCAGCAGCCAGTGCTACTGATGTGCGGGAATCCAAATGTGACCATTGGGAATTTCCCATTCACAATCTATTCTAATACACTCTGCTACACTCTGCTACACTCTGCTACACTCCAGTACACTCTAATACACTCTGCTACACTCTGCTACACTCCAGTACACTCTAATACACTCTGCTACACTTTGCTACACTCCAGTACACTCTAATACACTCTGCTACACTTTGCTACACTCCAGTACACTCTAATACACTCTGCTACACTTTGCTACACTCCAGTACACTCTAATACACTCTGCTACACTCCAGTACACTCTGATACACTCTGATACACTCTGCTACACTCTAATACACTCTGCTACACTCTAATACACTCTAATACACTCTGATACACTCTAATACACTCTAATACACTCTGATACACTCTATTACACTCTGCTACACTCTAATACACTCTAATACACTCTGATACACTCTAATACACTCTAATACACTCTGATACACTCTATTACACTCTGATACACTCTGCTACACTCTAATACACTCTAATACACTCTGCTACACTCTAATACACTCTAATACACTCTGATACACTCTAATACACTCTGCTACACTCCAGTACACTCTAATACACTCTGCTACACTCCAGTACACTCTGATACACTCTGCTACACTCTAATACACTCTAATACACTCTGCTACACTCTAATACACTCTAATACACTCTGATACACTCTGCTACACTCCAGTACACTCTAATACACTCTGCTACACTCCAGTACACTCTGATACACTCTGCTACACTCTAATACACTCTGCTACACTCTGCTACACTCTAATACACTCTAATACACTCTGATACACTCTGCTACACTCTAATACACTCTGCTACACTCTAATACACTCTGATACACTCTGATACACTCTAATACACTCTGCTACACTCTGCTACACTCTAATACACTCTGATACACTCTAATACACTCTGCTACACTCTAATACACTCTAATACACTCTGCTACACTCTAATACACTCTAATACACTCTGATACACTCTGCTACACTCCAGTACACTCTAATACACTCTGCTACACTCCAGTACACTCTGATACACTCTGATACACTCTAATACACTCTGCTACACTCTGCTACACTCTAATACACTCTGCTACACTCTAATACACTCTAATACACTCTAATACACTCTGCTACACTCTAATACACTCTAATACACTCTGATACACTCTAATACACTCTGCTACACTCCAGTACACTCTGATACACTCTGCTACACTCTAATACACTCTAATACATTCTGCTACACTCTAATACACTCTAATACACTCTGCTACACTCTAATACACTCTAATACACTCTGATACACTCTAATACACTCCAGTACACTCTGATACACTCTGCTACACTCTAATACACTCTAATACACTCTGCTACACTCTAATACACTCTAGTACACTCTGATACACTCTAATACACTCTGCTACACTCTAATACACTCTGATACACTCTGATACACTCTGCTACACTCTAATACACTCTGCTACACTCCAGTACACTCTGATACACTCTGATACACTCTAATACACTCTGCTACACTCTGCTACACTCTGCTACACTCTAATACACTCTGATACACTCTAATACACTCTAATACACTCTAATACACTCTGCTACACTCTAATACACTCTGCTACACTCCAGTACACTCTGATACACTCTGATACACTCTAATACACTCTGCTACACTCTGCTACACTCTAATACACTCTAGTACACTCTGCTACACTCTAATACACTCTAGTACACTCTGCTACACTCTGCTACACTCTAATACACTCTGCTACACTCTGCTACACTCTAATACACTCTGCTACACTCTGCTACACTCTGATACTCTCTAATACACTCTAATACACTCTGCTACACTCTAATACACTCTGCTACACTCTAATACACTCTAATACACTCTGCTACACTCTAATACACTCTGCTACACTCTAATACACTCTAATACACTCTAATACACTCTGCTACACTCTAATACACTCTAATACACTCTGATACACTCTAATACACTCTGCTACACTCCAGTACACTCTGATACACTCTGCTACACTCTAATACACTCTAATACATTCTGCTACACTCTAATACACTCTAATACACTCTGCTACACTCTAATACACTCTAATACACTCTGATACACTCTAATACACTCCAGTACACTCTGATACACTCTGCTACACTCTAATACACTCTAATACACTCTGCTACACTCTAATACACTCTAGTACACTCTGATACACTCTAATACACTCTGCTACACTCTAATACACTCTGATACACTCTGATACACTCTGCTACACTCTAATACACTCTGCTACACTCCAGTACACTCTGATACACTCTGATACACTCTAATACACTCTGCTACACTCTGCTACACTCTGCTACACTCTAATACACTCTGATACACTCTAATACACTCTAATACACTCTAATACACTCTGCTACACTCTAATACACTCTGCTACACTCCAGTACACTCTGATACACTCTGATACACTCTAATACACTCTGCTACACTCTGCTACACTCTAATACACTCTAGTACACTCTGCTACACTCTAATACACTCTAGTACACTCTGCTACACTCTGCTACACTCTAATACACTCTGCTACACTCTGCTACACTCTAATACACTCTGCTACACTCTGCTACACTCTGATACTCTCTAATACACTCTAATACACTCTAATACACTCTAATACACTCTGCTACACTCTAATACACTCTAATACACTCTGCTACACTCTAATACACTCTGCTACACTCTAATACACTCTAATACACTCTAATACACTCTGCTACACTCTAATACACTCTGCTACACTCTGCTACACTCTAATACACTCTGCTACACTCTAATACACTCTAATACACTCTAATACACTCTGCTACACTCTAATACACTCTAATACACTCTGATACACTCTAATACACTCTAATACACTCTAGTACACTCTGCTACACTCTGCTACACTCTAATACACTCTGCTACACTCTAATACACTCTAATACACTCTGCTACACTCTAATACACTCTAATACACTCTGATACTCTCTGCTGCACTCTAATACACTCTTTCTAATCTAATACATTCTCATTTCAGTAACTTATTGTATTTTATAATTAATAGACTTCATATGTGTTGATAAATTCTCAATTCTGATTAATCAGAAGGTGATGATTCAGTATCAATAACAGCAGCTCTAACAGTAGTGCAGCTGCAAATCACAGGTTTATATTAATGCACTCATTTTAATAAGTTATCATTTCCATGGTAACATCTCATTCACAGGGACTTGTATGGCAGACGTTTTATTACACACAAATCTTATTATTATCTCATTAACTTACTGTAGCCATAGTCACACTAGAAAGTTTAGGTTTGCAAATGTTATACTAGCACTCAGTTATATAATTCTCTTTATTATAGTTTTTTACCCAAAAATGTATTTATGATGAAGATTTTGTATTTTGACCTGATCAGGTGCGTCAACTGCAAGAGAATGCGTCTCAGCTCCGTGCAATCTACGCTGGCGAGAAGGCCGACACCATCTTGGTCCGTGAGCAGGAAGTGATGCATGCGTGGAAGGAGCTCCTCGTGGCGTGTGAGGGCAGCCGTGTGCAGGTTACCACCGTGACAGACAAAATCCAGTTCTTTGCCATGGTGCGTGAGCTCAGCATGTGGACAGATGGGATCATGGGACAAATCGGCCCGGTCGAGGATGCACGGTACGAATCATTACATTCACAAACACAAACAATTTTATCATCTAGGAGATTTTATTAACTTTATACACACTTGACTTCCATAGTTCTTACAATCTCTATTGATTAAATGCTTGTATATGAAGAGAGAGAGTAACAAACTCATCTACAAAGTCATCTTCTTCTTGTTTTATTATGGGCTGTGTGTGCGAATGTGTATTTGTGTGTGTGTTTGTGTATCTCAGGGACGTGGCCACTCTGGAGTGCATGATCTCCCAGCACCAAAACCTGAAGAGTAAAATGGAGAGCAAAAGCAAGAGTTTCATGCACTGTGTGGAGATGGGCAAGATGCTGCTCGCAGCACACAATCCTGCAGCTGAGGAGGTATAGAACACACACACACACACAGACACAGACACACACACAAAAACCAGTGTCTTCATTTCTCTCCATCGTTCCTGTGTTGTTCTCTCTGTCGCTCCCTCATGCGTGTAGGTGAAGGAGAAGTTGGAGTATGTGATGGTGAAGCAGAAAGATCTGAATGATAAGTGGGAGCATCACTGGGAGAAACTCCAGCGCAGTAAGCAAATCCTCATGCTGATAATTTCGTTACTGCAGCCTGGTGTGGTAAATGCAGCACGAAGACCCTTACAGCTCGCTTTTTGCACCCATAAATCCAGTTTATATTTTACACTACAATCAAAATAAAGCTTTAAAAAAGATCTGACTAAGAACTGAAAAATAAGTACATCATCCTGAAAAGGCATCATACTAACATTATTTAATGTTGTTTGCATCTACAGTGCAGCAGCGGCTACAGTCTGCACAAACAAGCAAGCCTGAAGGGACATGGCACACGACCAAGGAGTCACTGAGCAGCGGTGGTGAGGCAGAGGGCGGGGCCGACGAGGTGGAGCAGCTGATTCGCCGACATGAAGCGTTCCGTAAGGCGGCATCTACGTGGAAGGAGCACTTCAGCTCCTTACGACAGGTTGGCATGGCAACAACCAATAAAACACTGTTTACCTTCTGCTACTGTGTCAATCTATATATCAGTCTGTCTAATCGTACATCTATTCCTCCATCCATCCACTTGTTCATCTATCCATCAATCCATTTATCCATATACATATCTATCCACCATCCATCCTATGACTTATCATTTACCTGTTCATATATCCATCTATAAGTCCATCCATTCACTCATCCATCCATCCATCTATATATCTTTCTACCATCCATCCACTGACTCATCCATCCATCCATCCACCAATTCACTGATCTATCCACGTGTTCAGCCATCTACTTGTTCTTCCATTAATCCATCCATCTATCCACTGACCCATCATTTACCTTTTCATATACCCATCCATCCATCCATTCACTCATCCAGCCATATATCTATCTATATTCTACCATCTATCCACTGACCTATCTATCAATCCATCCATTGTTTATTGGTATTCATCCTTCTACAATCCTCTACAATCAAGTATAATTTCATCTTTGAAAATCTGGAAGAATTTTCTTTAAAACAGTAGAGTTGATAATACACCATGCACAAAGAACTAACATGGACTAGATCAGGTGCCGAACCTTCTTACTGATGAGAGAAGTATTCATTTTCTACTGGAGATGCAACAGTGCATCTGATATAACAGTTACTGAGGTAACAGTACTGAATGCTGGATTGTTAAAGAAATGCAGACTGAGAGGAGATTTTTCCAGAAGTCACCGAGCATTTTTGTGGCTTTAGGGGTTTTCAGCTCAAGGTTACAGCAGCCACATCAGTTGGTTTACTTCCTGGTGGTGGTTTGACTCACTGCCAGTAGAAGTAACATCATCAGCGAACTTAATCAGCTTGACAGATGAGTCATTTGAAACACAGTGATTGGTATAGAGTGGGTATAGCAGGGGGTAGAGGACGCAACATTTTGCAACACCGATGCTGAATAATTATCTACCTGTTAATACCATCAAATTAATATGCATTATATTATTTATCTTTATATCTATCTGTTCTTTCAATCATTTATCTGTCTTTTAATGTATCCTTGTAATGTGTGCCACTTCTAGGCAGAGAAATTGAAAGAAGAGCAAATCAAGCACTCCACCACCTCGTCTCTCCTCAACAGACAGATGTTTCCTCTGTCCTGCCTGGTGCCCAGCTCTTCCTCGTCCTCCTCTTCCTCATCTCTTTTCCGGAGCCCTCTGCAGGACATGCTCCATGAGCCCAAATCTGGTCCAGACCTTACACATACCCCACACACTTTTGCCCAGAGGCTCGGTTCCGCACTGAATCCCTATTCTCCAGTCATGAATGGCTCCCCCTACCACAGGCTCAACCAACAAGTCGGGGCGTTGGGCACAAACAGCTCCAGTCAAACTGGGTTAAACCAACAGGGTGTTTTTGGGGGGGACAGCTCGAGTTACACTGGCCTAAACCAAGTTGGCATGTTAGGTTCAGACAGCTCCAGCTACACTGGATTAAACCAACAGGGTGTCACAGGAGCTAATGGCCTGAACCCCCTCAGTGCTATGGGTGTGACTGAACCCAAGACCGCATTTGCCTGGCAGCAGCTCAAAGCTGACTTTCAGCCCAGGATCAACCACATGCACAAGGCTGTAGGTCCTCTGCTGGAGGCCCATGCTGGGCACCTGGTCCCAGTGGGTGTGCCACCGGGCACCGAGGCATCCCTGGAGCTGCTCCACGGGCGGCTACAGAGGGACCCTCGCGGCAGCCGCTCAGACCCACAGATGGACCATCTGCGCAGGGAGAGGGAGTACCGGCTCGGGCGCCACACCTCCAGTGAGCAGGAGATCCAGGCGCGGCTCAATGAGCTGCCCATGATCGTGCGCCAGGAGAGGCACCAGCGGCGCAGACTAGAGCGCCAGTCGTCCAGTGAGCATGAGGGCAGCGGCAGGCACAGACTTCAGAAACAGGACTCCAGTGACCAGGAGTCGGGGAAAGAAGGGTCAGACAAGAAGCAGACAGGGTAAGGCGAGAATGTGTGTGCTTGCGCACATCTTTTATTACATTAGTGTTTATTACAAAGGGTGTGTATGCATTTGCATGACTGTAACTGTGAATTATGGGTATGTATGGATTTGTGATCAATAAGAGAAAATGACTAATCTTAGTAAATTTTTTTGACACGTAATAAAATAAACAGGTATATATTTGTATTTAAAAAGTGAATCCATATTGTGACGCTGTCACCGGTCTACCTCACTGGGTGAAGTGTTGAGCGAGTTTTTTTACATAATAATCCAAGCAAAGCCAGGGGGCCAATATTTTTTCCTTAGCAAAATGAGAATGTTGATTGATAACATTTTCAATCAAGTTTTTTAATCAAAAAAGAGCAAACAGAAAACACACTGAAAATGTATAGTACACTGCGTAGGATCCACATCACCATTATGTTAGACCCTACGTAGTGAGCACATGTGGTGAATAGAAAGCCAGGTGGAATTCAGGTTAATTGTGTTTTGCAAACTAAAGACCAGATGAAGATTCTTACATGGATTCTGGTTTGCTTGGGAGTGTAATAAGAAATGGAGGGATGTGTGACACCTGATCTGTCTTTTATATTATTGATTCATTTTAAAACATCGTAAAATGTGTACTCGTGTGTTTGTGTCTCTCTCTCTTGCTGTTGTAGGGAAAAACGCTCCACCATGGCTGAGATTGTTGAACAGGTGCAGGAGAGAGAAGCATGCCATGTGAGTACTGATGCTTCATTCACTATAACACAAGCAAAACCCAATACACACTGCTTTCCTTCCTCTAAAACACCTCATTCCAACATTGTTCAGTGGGAAAACTCACTGATCCTACAACTCAGTCTCTAGAAAAGGAACGACAACCTGCAGACTACTACGCAGATAGTTTGGAATGTTAGCCAGTTCACTCCTAGCATTCATTTGAAAGGGATATAAATTCAGAGTTTTGTTGTGTTATTGAGTACATGTACTCATTCTGACCTGTCTCACTCTAATTCCTATTCCTATTCCTACTAATTTCTCTTTTTTCCTGCTTTTATTAAATCTCTCTGTCTCTCAGGCAAGGGGAGAGGTGTATCGTCCTCCCAGCAGTCTCTCCGCCCCTGTCTCCCGTCTTGACCGGCCTCGAGCTCGTGATCGACCAAAACCACGCCGACGACCGCGTCCCAAAGAACCCGAGGAGACGCGGCGGTCACGGTCAGCACCGGCTCAGAGTGCGCCGAGCACGCCACAGCCGCCCACGCATACCGTTCACCAGGAGGGCTTCCTGTACCGCAAACACGAAGAGGAGGGCAAGGAAAAGAGCCCCAACAGGTGCTGCTAACATGCTAATAAGTCAGTTAGCCCACTCTTTGTTTGGGTGGTAAAATGGAAACCCACAGAGAGTGAAACCTTCGTTGTTCTGGACACATAGCTAATGGCGTGCGTTCTTCTCCATTTGCAGCAAGTCGTGGGTGAATCTGTACTGCGTACTCAACAAAGGCGAGATCGGCTTCTATAAGGACGCCAGGAACACAACGACCCCATACAACGACGAGCCGCTCCTCAACCTAGCCATCTGTACCTTCGACACCACCAACGGCTACAAGAAGAAGAAGAACGTCTTCATCTTGAGGTAAGACTCACACAAAATGAGTTTATGTTTGAGTCACACATTAAGCCTGAGATAAATCAAAAGAAAAAGCTCCATCTATACACATCAAAAAATCCTGATTCAATTTTATGTGGTACATTATTTATTAATATTGCATATTAGAAAAACAAAATAATCAATATTACTCTGTTGTGTATATATATATATATATATATATATATATATATATATATATATGTATATATGTGCTTTTGTTCTTAAAGCAACACATGGTCCTGAAGGTCCAATCATGTCCTTTAAATTCAAATTAAATCCTTTAGATCGAGAGTGCCAAACACACACCAAACTGAGCTCATGAATTCCTCACTAATAAACTGATGAGTTAAATCAGGTGGGTTAAACTACTGAGCTGTGCAGTGCTAAGCTTCTCCAAGGTTAACCAATCAGCTTTGAGGGTCATGAAAAAACTAACATTACAGCAAGAAATGCTGACTTTATCTTTAACTAGAGATGACGTGAGTTGTGTGTTGTTTTGACCCACTGCAGGAGTGAAACCGACGGGGACTATATCTTCCTGGCCAAAGACGAGGTGAGATTAATGATGCTCCATCACATTTACAGCAGAAAGAGCTAGATGCAATATAAAGTATTAAAAAAAAAAGTTTCTGGAAAAAGAAAAGTTCTTCATTTTGCCCATCTTGTTTCTCTGGAAACTACCTACATATACCTTTATTACTGACTCTGTGTGTGTGTGTGTGTGTGTGTGCAGGAGGACCTGAAGCGTTGGGTGAACAGCATAAACGCCAGCCTGAGTGAGATTGAGGAGATTGCCAAGTGGGAGAAACCCACCACCTCCTCCACCGACCCCGACAAATCAGAACGCAAGGAGCGCTCCGAGGGGGCGGAGCCATCGGAGAAGTCGGAACGCTCGGATCGATCGGACAAGCGAGAGGGGGAGAAAAGCTCCGAAAGCTCAGAAAAGAGGGACACGTTGGAGAGAGACAGGATGGAGCGACGAGGGAGGGAGAGAGGAGAGAAGGAGAGAGGAGAGAGGGAGAGGAGAGAAAGAGGAGAGAGAGGAGAGAGAGGAGAAAGAGGAGACAGAGGAGAAAGAGGAGACAGAGAGAGGGAGAGGGAAAGGGAGAGGGAAAGGGAGAGGGAAAGGGAGAGGGAGAGGGGAGATCGGAGTTCCAGGGGTTCGAGCACCTCGGGGAAAAGTAAATGATACCCCCTGCTCATCAATCCATCCATCCATCTTTCCATAGATCCACCAAGAGTGGAGGTGAGGAGAAGAATGAGCACTTTTTCTTCTCCGTCACCCCGATGACACGCTGGTGAGGTTTTCCTGTGAACACAGCGTCCAAAGAGAGCGTCTGCAAAAGCGTAGGAATTAATCTTGTCCTAAAATTAGTAAACAAAGACAAAAACGTCCCCTAGATATCTGAAAAGCCTTTTTAACGAAAGCAATAGGATGTATGCAGTAGGTGATTTAATATCTGATTCATATTCGCCCCCTTCCCCGTGTGTGTGTGTGTGTGTGTGTGTGTGTGTGTGTGTAAAAGCAGGAGATAGTGAGAAAGTGTGTGTATGCCTCTGGGAAACCTGAAGACACTCAGGATTAGAAATGAAAGGAGCGTCATGCGGACACACTCACATGTGGAACCACACACACTTTATACTCTCCACTAATTAGGTCCACATCGTAACCCTGCTTCAGTAGCAAATCATAGTAAAGAAACATTCATTCATCTTCAGTAAGAGCTTCTAGAGGTAATCCCTGAAATAATCACAGTTTCCTGTACACAGTTACTCCAAAAAAGTAGTCGATCATTCAGGATATGTTCAGTGTCTGCAGTTTGCTTCTTCGATTTTGTACCAGAGCTACGAGGCTAACGTAGGTAACAAGTAACCAAAATTACAGCCTCTAGTTTAGAGTTAATCACCACCAAATCATCTAAACCCATGGCTCTCAATTCACAATCCATCATTACCAAAGTTACCAAACCCCAGTATCTCCAGAACAAGTCAGCACATAAATAATATAGACATATAAACTTGAATCGAGTGAGAATTTTTAATAAAAATGTGTGAAAGTTCAGGAAAAAAAGACTCTCTGGCTTATATAAATAGTCACAATATAATTGTGCACATTTAAATTGTTGGATAAAAAAGCGTAAAGTAGTGAGTGCACACCATATTATTTCATAAACTTCATTAAGTTGTGTGCAGAATTAACTGTCAGTGCACAATATATATGTGTATATATATATATATATATATATATATATATATATATATATATATATATATATATATATGTAAAATAAAAAGCTAGATAACAGGATGTACTGGATCAAGTGCTATTTTATAAGCTGAGGAAGTTTCTGCTGAATTCATATGTTTCATTGTTAAACTGTCTCAGTAACTTTTCAAATACATCGCAATATGTTACAATCATGTTATTTTCTTCTTAAGTGATTTTAATAATCTGAATGTGGAGCTCAGAAAATTGACTTAAGCGTGTGCGTAACCCGACTCTGAATACAAGGAACTTTCCCCATGTGAACATGTAACACTTTTCTTGCTTGTTAGCTATATTACCCTTGTAACTCCAGTGCAATACTAAAGAAGCAAACATCACGCTCTGAACATGTCTAAGGGGTTAAAGGGGAAGATTGTTCTGTCAGTCATAAAGGGAACATTTATTTAGAAATGTTTCTGCACAAACCAGCATGGCGTAAAAGCCTTAATCATCACATCACCTCGCATCACAGCAATTACAGTTTTATTCCTTTAACCATGTTCAGTTTTTATAAATACTTCACATTACAGACGTATGGACTGCAGTGTGAGTGCGTTTGAAAAGAATCCGTCCACATAATCTGTATTCCTTAGGCTATTATGTGAAAATTAATTGTTAGGATTTTACTCTAAACATCGAAGGAACACAGAGGGTTCGGTCCTGACGTCATCTCTCGTCACCATTTGATTGTAAAACGATTAGTGAACGATTAGTTAAGATCGGAGGTAGGGTGTTTGTGACGTTGTTATGCTATTAAAGACCTTGTATATATCTATACATATCTATAAATATATTTGTATATATATAATAGTAAACACGACTTCTACAAGCTACACTGAATTAAGCCAAACTTTCATTTACTTTTTATTAATCAGCAGAAATATAATGAGCTAAACAAAATGTATTACTCGCCTAAAGTGGTTTCTGACTCTATGGCGCTCAACGTGCATTGACGTAGCCTTTGTAGACCCATGGCGTACACACACACACACACACACACATATGAACACACATATGACAGGAACCCGTTCATCACTCGATTCGCACTTTCAGAGTGAAAAATCAGACCAGCCACCTCACTAAGGCAGAATATTCACACCACACCGCACAGCAGCACCATCACAGAGTGTGTGTTTTATAGGCATATACACTCTCGGTTAACCTCAGTGATGGTGTTGCAAAGTGTCTACGCTCTGAATGTTCGCTCGTCACTCTCTGTGTTTGGAGGTCAAGCTCGGCTGTTTTTTCTAATATCTCCGTCCGCACTTAGCGTTTTTTTTTTTTTTTTTCGTCTTCCAGGTTTTCATTGTGGAAAAATTTTGTACTTTTAAAAGCAAGTATTTAAAGCCCAAATGCTGATCATGTCTGTGATGATAAAAACAACAACAAAAAATACTCTCACATCTGCACTTTTACTTGCTGATAGACGTGGCGTCGTGTGGTTGTGCTTTGATTGTTTTTTTTATTTAGTCGTAGCCTTATGTGCCATAAAAGTAACCACTTTTATATTTAATGATCCGTGATGTCACCAAGCAACACGTCAAACTCCTAATCGTTCCCAAACAGTGTTGCTGTGTTTGAGATGCGTTCGTACCGTCTGAAGGAGCATCTGTGTTTTTATTTATTGACCTGCACAAACATCCAAAAGTACCCGTATCTGTTTTCTCACCATATGGGGTGCCAAGTGTGTTGTTGGGTTTTTACTGCATCAGTAACATCCTTACTGAAATTGTTTCTATTTTGTCATGTTTTCATCACAAAATGGCGTTTGTCACACTATTGTTAACTGAATGTAAAATTCCTGAACCTACATTCATACTAGCAAGCGACAAACTGGCGATTTTCTCAATTCTATGCAAATTAGGACTGACGCTGTAAAGCAACAAATCCAAATGATAGGCTTGAATGATTCCTCGGGCCAGTCCTATGGAGCTGGTGGTCCGATGTTTCTTCAGTTCCCATTTTCAGTTTGGTTTGCAAAAATGGAAGAAAAACCTATAACCGTGGTTTGGTCTTGTCCTGTCATAAACAAACCTCTCATTAAATGTGTATAGAGACTTTATGAAGAAAAATAAAGCTTGGAAGGAAGCAGCAGAGATTGTTAGTGCCTCCAGTGAGTGTACGTAGCAAGTACAGTTAGCCTGCTTTGCAAATCCAAGCTGAGTTTGAAGCTAGTACGACGCAAATAACGGTTTTCACACTGATTAGTGTGTTATTTAATTTTCTTTTAACTTGTTATAGCTATAACAATTTCTTACCGTGATTTTCAAGCCACGCCTAGAAGTGACAACAGCAGAGGTCACTACACTCCAACGGTAATGCTAGTGTGAATGTAGGGTAAGACATCGAGCACTGATGAGATTAACACACTGTTATCTCATACAGACCTGATCTGGGGTCAGTCTTCCTTCACCGCTTAAAGCTAGCTCTGAGACGAGCGCTGTCGTGTGTGTGTGTGTGTGTGTGTGTGTGTAAGAAATGTACATGACACTGAAGGAGAATCAGTATGTCACTGATCTAGGCTCTGGAGAACAGCCCTGTTTCTCCTGCAGAGAGATAGAACATGCGAGAGACACTGTGGGAGAGAGAGAGAGAGAGAGAGAGAGAGAGCAAGCGGAGAAAGACAGAATAAGATCTCAAATCCTGGCAAAGAGACCAGTGTGAAATGTAGGCCACCCGCTTTACCCATCACAGCACATTCACAAGGTTCCATGTGTAGTTAGTTCGCTTCTCTCCGAGTGCCCTTGATCGAGGCTTTACCTTTAAGTGCACTCTGAGAGCACAAACGTAGAGCACGTATCGATCCTAAAGACATGTTTTGCAGGTTGTTAATGAATTTGATGATCATGGCTCTGTACTCAGAATCCTTTGTCAGATATTTCAACACCACGTCATTTTACATCATGTCTGTTTTGAACCAAGAGATGCTACAGAATCCGGACTGTGCCCTTCTCGCCTGATGTTGGGGTCATCGTCAAAAAAGCACAATATCACGCCACCTAGATGATTTGGAGATGACTTCTCGGCTGCAGTGTCTCTGAACCAACACCCCACCTCCCCACCAAGCTCTTCAAGAGTAACCACAGATACTTGTAGTTCCACCACAAGAGGGCAGCGATGCTCACTGCTTCCAAGCTCCAGAACATTCTAGAGGAACTTTATTAGAAAGTTCTCTCTGACACACAGACAGGGACAGTAAGAAGGTCTCGGTTTGCCACTTTTTCGGCCCTGTATCATCGCCGAGCTTGACCTCACCGCACTTACATGTTCGTATTTTCTGTTTGCTGCTGTACAACGAGACATGGCCACCACGGGTTTGTTTATACGTGGCCGAGATACGCGTGTGCCCCCGGACATCATGGACAAAGCGGAGATTGCGGGCACGCGCACCTTTATCTGATTGAAATAAACCATTTCTCACAAGGAACGTAGAAGAAAACCACTAATACGTTGCATGAATGAGAACATAGTGGAGATTCCTATGCAACAGCTGTGCATGTTTATCCAAAGGGGCTCGACCCCCAGCAAAAAGGACTGGTGATTATGATGACGATGATGATGATGATGATGAGAAAGGGTAATGCAGATAATGTGTATTAACTGAGATGTGTCATTAAAACATTATGTACCGGTAGTCTGCTGGACTCATTACAGAGTTGTAAATATTACCATGGTGTCGAGTCTTTATTTGGGTCATGTGAAAAAACACTTCGATCATAATTATAACACACGCACATATGCATATATTAATTATTTATTCATTTTGGAGTAATAACAATAACTAAATTCAGGGGATGTGTGTGCGTATTGATGCTGATTGGACTGGAAAAATATAAACCGAATTCACCTTTAAGCTGATCTAGAGTCAGATTCTCTTCACTTAGCTCGATCCTGGCCATGATACACACAGTAGGGTTACGGCATTAGATGTGTCAAACGTATTGAACATCATATCTCATGGATAAAACAGAAAACTATGAATTAAAACATGAAAAAACTTGGGTCATAAGCCCTATTTGGATGGGATTAGATTTACATGGTGCAATTCCATCACAATGCTCTAGAAGATTCTTTTAGTTTTAAAATAAGGTTTTAGAAGAAAAAGAAAATAATGATAATAAGAAAAAGAGAAAGAGTGTGAACCCCAGATTGACTTAATTGACTGCTACAACTACAAATGTATAGATATTATATTATATTAACATATCATGACACACACACTTTCACGACTGGAGTGTTTGTCTAACATCTAGGACTGTTTGCATGTTTTTGTTTCTGTTTGCATGCTTTTTGTTTCTTATGTTCTGTAAAGCTGCTTTGAGACAATGTTCATTGTTAAAAGCGCTATACAAATAAAATTGAATTGAATTGAATATAAAATAAATCCTTAATCCAATAAGATGAACATATCACCATATGAAACACAAACACACATCAGTGTATGAGTGTATATGCCATACAGTTAAATTTCATATGATTATGAATATGAACAGTTATACATGCTATTACTTTAAGGTCCATTGTCCTACTGGAATGTGTCACTGCGAAAAAAGAGGAAGAGGATGAGGTCTTCCACTGCGTTCGCTCTCCGCTTTATCACTCCCTGATATGACTGGTGAAACAGGTCAGTGCTGATTTTGCTTGTTAGACTCGTCAGATGCGCCTGGCCTTGATACAGTTATTGTTCTTCATTCTACTCGAATAGAGGAAACGTCTGACTCACAGCTTGGACCACGGAAAAGGTGAATGCTGTGGGAGTGGGAGTGTTTATTCAGGTGGGTGGAGCATTTGTATTTGTCATGGTGAGGAGTAAAATCAAACAGATAATAGAATCAGGTTTTCAGTAAAAATCAGGAATATAAGAACTACAACTTAATTTGTCTGATTCAGCTTTATTTAGTGAGTCTTTATTTATTTAGAGTCTGCAATCAGCAAAATAAGGAGTGAAGAGCTCTAGAGTAAACACCTTCCATAAGCGTTATTCAGCAGAAATGCCATAACATTAACACTAACACACATACAGTATTTAACACACTGCACGTCAAATGTCTTTACAGTTTAAAAAAAACATCAGAGTCATGTCTTATCCTGATGATCTCGAAGCTGTGTGAGATATTTGCAGAGGAAGGATGCAGTGCTGTTTGCAATGGAAAGGCATGAAGCTAATCCAGCTGCTCTGAAGGGTCAGAGGAAGAGTCGTGTCCAATCAACTCCAAAAACCTCTGGGACGTCCTGCATGAGACCTGACAGAGCGGCTCTGAAAAAACCCCTGATTATCTGTATGAAGCGTTTCTTATGGATCTATAGGTTAATATTTATTCTCTCTCTCTGTGTTAGTCTACATAGCTGATACTTTATAAAACATACTGCTGTAGTACAGTGTATTGTTTTACTTCCTGTGTGTGTGTGTGTGTGTGTGTGTGTGTGTTAGTCTACATAGCTGATACTTTATAAAACATACTGCTGTAGTACAGTGTATTGTTTTACTTCCTGTGTGTGTGTGTGTGTGTGTGTGTGTGTTAGTCTACATAGCTGATACTTTATAAAGCATACTGCTGTAGTACAGTGTATTGTTTTACTTCCTGTGTGTGTGTGTGTGTGTGTGTGTGTGTGTTAGTCTACATAGCTGATACTTTATAAAGCATACTGCTGTAGTACAGTGTATTGTTTTACTTCCTGTGTGTGTGTGTGTGTGTGTGTGTGTTAGTCTACATAGTTGATACTTTATAAAGCATTATGTTGTAGTACAGTGTATTGTTTTACTTTCTGTGAGTGTGTGTGTGTGTGTGTGTGTTAGTCTACATAGTTGATACTTTATAAAACATACTGCTGTAGTACAGTGTATTGTTTTACTTCCTGTGTGTGTGTGTGTGTGTGTGTGTGTGTGTGTGTGTTAGTCTACATAGCTGATACTTTATAAAGCATACTGCTGTAGTAGTGTATTGTTTTACTTCCTGTGTGTGTGTGTGTGTGTGTGTGTGTGTTAGTCTACATAGCTGATACTTTATAAAACATACTGCTGTAGTACAGTGTATTGTTTTACTTCCTGTGTGTGTGTGTGTGTGTGTGTGTGTGTTAGTCTACATAGCTGATACTTTATAAAGCATACTGCTGTAGTACAGTGTATTGTTTTACTTCCTGTGTGTGTGTGTGTGTGTGTGTGTGTTAGTCTACATAGTTGAAACTTTATAAAGCATTATGTTGTAGTACAGTGTATTGTTTTACTTTCTGTGAGTGTGTGTGTGTGTGTGTGTGTTAGTCTACATAGCTGATACTTTATAAAGCATACTGCTGTAGTACAGTGTATTGTTTTACTTCCTGTGTGTGTGTGTGTGTGTGTGTGTGTGTTAGTCTACATAGCTGATACTTTATAAAACATACTGCTGTAGTACAGTGTATTGTTTTACTTCCTGTGTGTGTGTGTGTGTGTGTGTGTGTGTTAGTCTACATAGCTGATACTTTATAAAGCATACTGCTGTAGTACAGTGTATTGTTTTACTTCCTGTGTGTGTGTGTGTGTGTGTGTGTGTGTGTTAGTCTACATAGTTGATACTTTATAAAGCATTATGTTGTAGTACAGTGTATTGTTTTACTTTCTGTGAGTGTGTGTGTGTGTGTGTGTGTGTGTGTGTTAGTCTACATAGTTGATACTTTATAAAGCATACTGCTGTAGTACAGTGTATTGTTTTACTTCCTGTGTGTGTGTGTGTGTGTGTGTGTGTGTTAGTCTACATAGTTGATACTTTATAAAGCATACTGCTGTAGTACAGTGTATTGTTTTACTTCCTGTGTGTGTGTGTGTGTGTGTGTGTGTGTTAGTCTACATAGTTGATACTTTATAAAGCATACTGTTGTAGTACAGTGTATTGTTGTACTTTCTGTGTGTGTGTGTGTGTGTGTTAGTCTACATAGCTGATACTTTATAAAGCATACTGCTGTAGTACAGTGTATTGTTGTACTTCCTGTGTGTGTGTGTGTGTGTGTGTGTGTTAGTCTACATAGTTGATACTTTATAAAGCATACTGCTGTAGTACAGTGTATTGTTGTACTTCATGTGAGTGTGTGTGTGTGTGTGTTAGTCTACATAGTTGATACTTTATAAAGCATACTGTTGTAGTACAGTGTATTGTTGTACTTTCTGTGTGTGTGTGTGTGTGTGTTAGTCTACATAGTTGATACTTTATAAAGCATACTGCTGTAGTACAGTGTATTGTTGTACTTTCTGTGAGTGTGTGTGTGTGTGTTAGTCTACATAGTTGATACTTTATAAATCATACTGTTGTAGTACAGTGTATTGTTGTACTTTCTGTGTGTGTGTGTGTGTGTGTGTGTGTGTTAGTCTACATAGTTGATACTTTATAAAGCATACTGCTGTAGTACAGTGTATTGTTGTACTTCCTGTGAGTGTGTGTGTGTGTGTGTGTGTGTTAGTCTACATAGTTGATACTTTATAAAGCATACTGCTGTAGTACAGTGTATTGTTGTACTTTCTGTGAGTGTGTGTGTGTGTGTTAGTCTACATAGTTGATACTTTATAAATCATACTGTTGTAGTACAGTGTATTGTTGTACTTTCTGTGTGTGTGTGTGTGTGTGTGTGTGTTAGTCTACATAGTTGATACTTTATAAAGCATACTGCTGTAGTACAGTGTATTGTTGTACTTCCTGTGAGTGTGTGTGTGTGTGTGTGTGTGTTAGTCTACATAGTTGATACTTTATAGAGCATACTGCTGTAGTACAGTGTATTGTTGTACTTCCTGTGAGTGTGTGTGTGTGTGTGTGTGTGTGTTAGTCTACATAGTTGATACTTTATAAAACATACTGCTGTAGTACAGTGTATTGTTGTACTTTCTGTGTGTGTGTGTGTGTGTGTGTGTGTGTTAGTCTACATAGTTGATACTTTATAAAGCATACTGCTGTAGTAGTGTATTGTTGTACTTTCTGTGTGTGTGTGTGTGTGTGTGTGTGTGTGTGTTAGTCTACATAGTTGATACTTTATAAAGCATACTGCTGTAGTACAGTGTATTGTTGTACTTTCTGTGTGTGTGTGTGTGTGTGTGTGTGTGTGTTAGTCTACATAGTTGATACTTTATAAAGCATACTGCTGTAGTACAGTGTATTGTTGTACTTTCTGTGTGTGTGTGTGTGTGTGTGTGTGTGTTAGTCTACATAGTTGATACTTTATAAAGCATACTGTTGTAGTACAGTGTATTGTTTTACTTCCTGTGAGTGTGTGTGTGTGTGTGTGTGTTAGTCTACATAGTTGATACTTTATAAAGCATACTGTTGCAGTACAGTGTATTGTTGTACTTTCTGTGTGTGTGTGTGTGTGTGTTAGTCTACATAGTTGATACTTTATAAAGCATACTGCTGTAGTACAGTGTATTGTTGTACTTCCTGTGTGTGTGTGTGTGTGTGTGTGTGTGTGTGTTAGTCTACATAGTTGATACTTTATAAAGCATACTGTTGTAGTACAGTGTATTGTTGTACTTTCTGTGTGTGTGTGTGTGTGTGTGTGTTAGTCTACATAGTTGATACTTTATAAAGCATACTGCTGTAGTACAGTGTATTGTTGTACTTCCTGTGAGTGTGTGTGTGTGTGTGTGTGTGTGTGTTAGTCTACATAGTTGATACTTTATAAAGCATACTGTTGTAGTACAGTGTATTGTTGTACTTTCTGTGTGTGTGTGTGTGTGTGTGTGTTAGTCTACATAGTTGATACTTTATAAATCATACTGTTGTAGTACAGTGTATTGTTGTACTTTCTGTGTGTGTGTGTGTGTGTGTGTGTGTGTGTTAGTCTACATAGTTGATACTTTATAAAGCATACTGCTGTAGTACAGTGTATTGTTGTACTTTCTGTGTGTGTGTGTGTGTGTGTGTGTGTTAGTCTACATAGCTGATACTTTATAAATCATACTGTTGTAGTACAGTGTATTGTTGTACTTTCTGTGTGTGTGTGTGTGTGTGTGTGTGTGTTAATCTACATAGTTGATACTTTATAAAGCATACTGCTGTAGTACAGTGTATTGTACTTTCTGTGTGTGTGTGTGTGTGTGTGTTAGTCTACATAGTTGATACTTTATAGAGCATACTGCTGTAGTACAGTGTATTGTTGTACTTCCTGTGAGTGTTGAATAAGGGGCTTGGAGATACTGGAGGAAGAGGGTAAACCTGTGATTTGCCTTGCAGCCGGAACTACTGTACTGTCAGAGCTGCTGCTCATTAAAATTCTGACCAATCAGAAAGGAGAATTCAAGGAACGACGCAGTTTTGGCCGAACTGTTCCTTTATAATCCAGTAGATGGCGCCAGATCCACTTATTTCTCCCAGCAGCAGAAGGTAAACTTCCTGGTAGTGAAATGGCGACGTGGGGCAGGTTCGGGGCGAGTGTGCGGAACTTTTGCCGGACTTCTTGGAGCCTGGGCGGTAAAGTCGCGCTGAAGCCGGCGGTAGGAGGCGCGGTGTTGGGCTGCCTGGTCGCCGGCGGTGCGCTCCGCTATCACCACACCCCGAGCTGGAAGTGCTTCCACCCCAGTGTGTACGCCAAGGAGACCACGGTAAGGGAAAAGTTTCCATCTGTCCTCGTCCTAAATCCCCCTCTACCACCTGTATAAGTGCACTACACAGGGTGTGAAGTGAACACAAGGCGTGCTACACCCCTACACCCTTCATAGTGCACTCCGTGTGTATTAGTGAGCAGTTTTATTTATGGTGTGAAAATGTTTCAGAAGTGTGACAGACGTGTAAAAACACTCTGAGAGAACAAGGACATAGTGCATTAGCTACTTGTAATGTAGTGAACTATGTGTCCAGCTTAACTCCTCTAAACCACGCCCATGAGCAGTAACGATTCCCTTCGTGTTTACAGTTAAGGGTGGAGCGGTATCACAGTCACGGTATGATCACAGTACACACAACATCACGGTTTTCGGTGTATCGCGAGACTTGGTCACAATATCACGTTTTAAAGCAACAGGGCTACATTGATACGGCTCCTTCCATCACATATCAGCTGTAAAACTTGGTTTTAAACATCGTAGGGCTTTTCATGCTGCGCTTTGCGCTTAACCTTGTTCTAAATCCCGCTTTTAACCCCAGGTAGAGGAACGTTTCACACGTGTAGTTTAGAAGCGGGGTTAGCACCACTTTTTACCTGGGGTTATGAAGCCCTGCTCTGAAGCAGAGTCAGCACCGCTTTTGCTTTTGCAGTGTTAACCCCGTATCGCTGTGCCACACGTGTACACTGTGAAATGATGCTGTATTAGAATATTACGTCTAGATGCTTAGCAACAGACGTTTAATCATAAAAAATGCACACGCAATTTCTCACTGATGCGAAAGCATGAGACGAGACATTATCTAAACCGGTCACACGCTGTATTTATCCAGTCATGGTTGTTGACACCGCAAATAAGAAGGTTAACCCAGGGTTTAGGAGTGTACAGTGTGAAAGGTCAGATTATGAACACACAGGATTAACTGTTAACCCGGGTAAAGTAGGAGCAATGTGAAACATGAAGCAAGATACCCCAGGATAACGTTTACCCGGGGTTTAGAATGACCCAGGGTTAACTAGTTCAAGTGTGAAAAGCCCTGTTTAGTTCTACATTTAGTTGTTTGCTTGTTTACTTTACATTTAAAAGTCTTAGGGACATGCAGAGTAACGCTATAAAGCAAAGATGCCTTCAAAAATAATGCAATTAAACATTTGTGCGTAAAAAAAATATCCACTATTAAAAGCAGTAATACACGAAAGAAAGTCAATATCAAGTGTAACAAGAATTTACTGTTTAAAAATTCATCAGTCGTCTGTCAGGTACACTTTGTGCAGTTTTATTAGCAGGTAATAAGTATTAAATTATAAATAATAATAAAGAATTATTTATTTATTAGCTGTTAAGTTTTTCTGCTCATCTTGGAGAATCTGCCACGGTTCTTCTGGAGACTCTGTGTTGCGTTCTTTGCTTCCATACAAACATTTTCCTGTAAAGTTGAATTTTTTTGTTGGAAAAGTCATGTTTGGAATCTTTTTTTTTATTGACTCAATAATGCAGAAGTCAGAAAATAAACATTTAAGACAAAATCTGATTAAAATTAGGATGTCTGAGGCTTTTGCTCAGTACTCTATGTTCATACTGTTGTTCATAGGACTATTAACGGTGTTAATAATCAAAACCCTACTGTGTGAATCCAGTTTATTTTATAGTTTATAGCGTGGATTTATTGCCTCTGCGCTGTCTCATTCCTGTTACATCGAGAACCGTGATTCTGGATGAACTATATTTTTGTTCCTAATATTACATCTGTACATCTGTGATGAGAAAAACTGATGATAAATCCTACCTGAATTGAAAAATTGATCTAAAATGTTATTGTACACATTTTTGCCATGTATTACGGTATTTACGATATTTATGATTACAATTTTCACGTCATTCAGTTAAGAGTCAGTTAAACATCAAGAAAGCGGCTGTTTTTTAAATGCTGCCAAGTTAACATGGTTGTAATGGGTAATAGGGTTGTGTGTTATAATACGTTTGTGTGTGTGTGTGTGTGTGTGTGTGTGTGTGTGTGTGTGTGTTTGTAATTAAAGGATGATGACACCCCCGTCCCAGCAGTCTCGATGCGGCGTTTGCGCTTCAACCAGTTTGCCTCTGTGATTTATGAGCACGAGCCGTATATGACTCCCAGAGACTTCCTGTACTCCATCATGCTGGAGCATGTGGAACGTGAGACACACACACAGACACACACACACACACACACACACACACACACGTGTATGTATACTGAAATTCATTACTGTGTTCTCTTAGCTAGTTAGCAAACCTGTTTATTAGCATACTAATTGCCTGTCTAGCCAAGAGTGTATACAGTGCAACGGTAATAAACCATACAGGTGTGGCCTGTTATTATATGCACACATACACACACACCCCCCATGTAATAAACACTTACATTGTGCATCTGTCAGGCAGTAATTCTCCTTTAGGGCTGTAATATTGAATCAACCTTTGAACATTATAAAGGTGAATGAGATATTTTGCTTATCTTGAGGAACAGTTTTTTTATGGATTAAAATTATGAACAACACTTAGTGAGTTTAAGCGTAGTGGAGGAGTGCTTGGTCAGTTTATCCTTCACACTGTAGGATGTTTTCTTTAAGGAGAATGCATCAGCTTAATAAAAAAAAATAATAATTTTATTAAATAGACAACTCAAAGTAGTGAATTAAAAGAACAATAAAATCCTTTATGTCCCACACACACATTACGATTTCACAATCTCGATTTAGTGTGTAGTGTATTCATTAGGTTGTGCACATAATTATCTGTTAATTAACAAGATGTGTAAAAAAAAAAAAAAGCAAAACAGTAGAATATGCTGGATCAAGTGCTATTTTATAAGCTGACGAATAATGAGGCTGGAAGCCATATTGTTTTTTTCTCTGATGGCTAAAGCTTGTCTTTTTTTTTTTTCTTGCACAGAGTGTGTTAATTGTTCTCTAGCACTGTTTGTTTACATCAGTGTCAGTTTCAGGTCTAATGGAAAACAGCTCGGGGCTGTAAAAGTGCATCACATTCCACCACACACGCCCTCAAAGCTTTTTACACGCTCAGTCTGGTACAAATCTGTCTCATTGTTCTTCTTTTTTCCATTCAGATAAACTGCATAAGAGGCACCTGTCCAAAGCGGTGAGTGTAAATCTGCTTCATGTTCTCTGTTTGTAAGAAATAATCCATCACTCCCCATCAAATTGTCTGCTTAGAAGGAAAAATAAATACGTCAGTTTGTCGTACATCAAGTTAACGTACTAGACATTTTTTCATATTTTACATTATGTTTGTCCTGGTGTGTAAAAAAAAAAAAAAAAAAAAAAACACCTTCTTGTGCAGTGTAGTTTAGGTTTTGCCCCATTAGTGTGTTCTTTGCTACTGAATCCCTCCAGGGTGTAAAATATCTGTCATTACCTTGACATTCACCTTGAAATTCACATAATGAGCTGTTTTGTTTTTTTTTTTTTCTTTCAACTTTGGTTAGCGCTATCCTAAATTCCAAGCCGTCTGTGGTGTTGCTTTACCACAAGGCGAGACAGAGTGGTGAAGTGAGCATGTTGCAATTAGACTGTTGAAAAAACTGTGACTATCATTATGCAAGTCGCAACATTTGCTAGGGCACAAATGTGTCTCAACACGTTTACAGATGTGCTAATTAAATTAACTCTGGCTTTCTGATAACACGGGATAACTGTGATTGGCTGTTCTACAGGAAGTAGAGAAGATGCTGACGGTGGCTTCTAAAGCCAAGGCAGGAAAAGCTCTGTTCAGAGGAATTGGAGACAATGGTATTCACACACACACACACACACACACGCTCTTGTGCTGTCTTCTTTCCTGTCTTAACTCTCTCTGGTGTGTTTACAGGGCTGATCTCCTACACCGAGTACCTGTTCCTCCTCACCATCCTCACCAGTAAGTTATTAAAGTACTCCACTTCTCGTTCATTTCCACTGACACGATGCCGCTTCCTGATCTCCCATCACTCCACACTCTTACTCTGCCTAACAGCTGCATGTTGGGGTTTAAAACTGAAATTGGCTGATGTTGCAATAAAAACACTAACTAGACAAGTTTAGTGTTTCTTTTGGAGTGAACTGATGTCGTTAATTTTAACAAATCTCAGAATTTCTAACGTGCATATTTGAATAAAATAATTGAGAAATGGTGGCTAGCTGGTTTACGCACATTTGTTGCACATTTGTTATTCCAATTGTTTAATGAAATAAGATGTAAAGTTAGCCATGCTATCTGTAACAGCTAGAGGTCATATTTATATAGCGTCAGAGTTTAGTCTATTTAGCGTACTAGCGAACATGCTATTTTATTAGCTAGCTACTGACTCAGCTACAATAGCACCGTTGAGGTTTTTGCACTTCAAGTTTTCTTGATGATGGAGACTTTTTAGATTGAACAAACATTTAGAATTTGAGGTTAACCTGGATTAGCGAACTTTTAATGATGGCTAATTATCTAAAGCTTGCTAACTGAAGTGAACTGTGTTGTGATTTCAGAGCCACATACAGGATTCGACATCGCTTTCAAAATGCTCGACATCGACGGCAACGAGCAGGTGGACAAAAAGGAGTTTGAGAAGGTGAAGCATTGACTTTTGTACTGTTTAACTTTAATAGCTTGCTTTGTAATAAATAAAAATGACTTGTCATCCCTTTTAAAAGAACAAACCTGTTACATAGTTCTTATATTTTCAATTTGATGTGATATTTTTACTATATTTACTCGCAAGTCCCATTTTGGCTCCACGGTGGTCTGTCTCTGACTTAGCAAGGTCGGAAATGGAAAAGATCCACATGTTCTCAGTCTCCATGGCAACAGTTAAAGCAAAACCAGGGGGTGATTTTTTTTTTTCTCCTCCCCCTCCCATATACCAGAGTGACACTACACATCCTGTCCCTTTAAGAGCCTGATTTAAAGGGAAGCAGCGACGTTATCCTAAGCATTGTTAGCATGTGGAGAACGTGCTGCATGAGCCCCAGCTGTTGGCTTTGATTTCAAAAATAAAGGAAAAATGTAGCATCATGCGCTAGTGTTATTACAACCCTCCTGTTACTGTACATGGTTACTTGGTTATAAGTAAACAAATTGGTTGGAATGTTTACCGTATTTTCTGGACTATAATGCACTCGTTTGGTAAAACTCATTAGCTTTGCATGGCGAAGTTGGATACGGTGTTTATCATTATATAATCTCTAATTTTCTATACTGACTTTGCGTTTTCATCTGAAAAATATGATTTTATGATTTTACTGTAAAAATGAAGGTAGGTAATATCATGCAAAAAAAAAATTCTTTATGCAGAGGTAACAATTTGTGGCATGGTGCAGCTTGTGCTACATTCAATTAAAACATGTAACTCTGCATTTCTAACCTCCAACTAAGAAAAACAGAAGAAAAGCCCTCAAATTAGAATTCCTACTTGGAAAGTCTCATCAACCAAGAGTTCAGCATATGAGGTCATGTCAACATGGCCGCTCTCGCCGTCAACAGTAAATAAAATATCAGTATATTTCTTTGGATCATTCAGCTTAGACACATTAGTTGGTTAAATCAATGACAGTGACCATACAGCTTCTTGTTTTGAAAAGTAAATTCAGCGATCACTAAAGTTAGCTGGTTAGCTTTCATGGAGCTTTCGGCATCCATGTTTTTTCACCACTTTGTTGCTTGAACACAGCAAGCTCAGAAATTATGTAAACCTTTCAGAGTTCAGATTTCCCACTTCCGAGTTAAATCAAATGCAGCATACAGTCCCGAGCATCTCATAGTCCGGAAAATACGTGAGTATTGCTTGGAATGGTGAGGAATGCAGAATTGTGGGTACTGTAGGTAACTGACGCTGCCTTGTCTTTGTTAATGCTGTTCGAGGGATGCTTCAGATGAATGCGAGGTATGTACTCCGGCATGATTACTGGAATCCGAGGAGTTGTGTTGTGTTTATTAAGTAGAGAGTCTGCAACAGGAAGTGGGCTGCCTCAGTCCTGGAGAGCCACAGCACAGTAAAACCTGATAATTAGCTAATGAGTTGATTAATGATAGTGTTCTTGCTCTAACGAGGCCCAATAGAACAGGAAAATGCAAACAGTGCAGCAGCGTGGCCGCAATCAGCCGGGGTTCCCCATCCCTGATCTGCAGACTGAAAAATCTCAAAAACAAATAAAATTTACAAATTGTCTTCTGAATGTAAAATAATCCAGCTTCTTTGTTCCAAAGCTGAAGAAAATCATCAGCCAAAGGAAGGTTGCTAAAGAGGTGGCAGAGGTGAGTTCATGCTTTGTTTATCGTTGTCACTGTTGATTTATCTGTCCAAGTTCTTCCAATAATTTTCAACATGTCAGTCATAATCTAGTGACGGTTCTAATTAAAGGTTATTTCATAACCTTTATGACACAAAGGTATGATATGACATAAAGGTATTGTATGATATGTCAATAAACACTGAAGATTAGACAGCTACATTTTCTTCCTAAACACTGGCATAATTTATGGTTAGTGAAGTATGTTTTCAAAATATATTTAACATATTTAGCTACACATGAATGGATAAAAAACTTGTTGACATGGTTAGGCTTTCTGCAAGATGACATTTATGGAAGGAGTCTCCAGTGTCAGTGCTTTGTAACAGTCAGAGGTAAAACTGTACCTCTAAGTTTTCGGACAGCTTCAGGAGGATTTTACGCTTTGCAGTTTCTCAGTAACAAAATATGACAAGCTGTGTTTTTTTTGGTCTTATTAAAACTTCAAAAATAAGAGTGTTTGGTGAGGGAAGACTGTTTGTTGCTGCTGTAATGTAAGTGAGAACGGAACTAACTTGTTTTTGCCGACATTTCACAACGTTAAATGTGACTATAAATTGGCAAAAAGGTATGACATTGTATTAAAAATTGTATTTATTGACAAAATACTGTCATATAAGAGGAATAAAACACTTACGCACATGCTGTTATAGGGAAATAATCAACTTTGGGGTGGTAACATTAAGTCTGCTTCATCACACCACCCCGTCCATGATTGCTTTCCAATGACAGCATGACACGGAGTGTTTTATTCCTAACATATCGTACAATGGATTATCACCATATGCCTAAACTAACACTCATGCTGTTATCTGTACTACAGAGACTCTGTAAATTGTTTTTGTTTAATGGGATGGTGTCGTATGTAATGTGTGAGATTAGTGAAGTCATCAGCTCATTATCGTAATATCACACTTTATGTCTTCAGACGGCAGCCTCGGAGGAAAGCAACGAGCCCAGCACCACGCTGCAGGCCTTCTTCTTCGGCCGTAAGGGACAAAATAAACTGCAGTACAAAGAGTTTTGCAGGTCTGTCTTCATGGTTGTGCAACTCTCATGTGTCTTTAATGTTTTTTATACAACTAGCTTGCTATTTTTAATTTTACTGCCTTTTCTTAATTATTGAGTTTAATTGATTAGATCATCAAATGCTAGTCTTCTCCATGTATGAAGTCTTTTTTTGCACTGGAGCTCAACAATAAACATGCAACAAACTCCCTCTATTGCTGATTAAACAAAAATAAGTTAAAAACATAATTTTAATTCTTGTACTTTTTCTGCATGCTTTATTATATTTAATATTTAATATTATTATTTTCTTCTTTCTTTCACTGCTATTTGATTTATCTCTTTTACTTGCCTATTTTAGTATTTTTATTTTTGGTTAGCATTTGTTTCTTTCTCTGTTTTTAGTTTTACACTACAAATAGTACATGCGCATAAACGCACAAAAGGTGCTAATATAAATGATGTTGGTGTTGTTGTTGTTGCTGTTGTTGTTATTATTGGTATTATTGTTATTACTATTGACAGTCATATTTCAGCTAAAAATGAAATGCAGTCTTCTCTCTGAATGTAGTCAGTTTAAGGGAATTCATGTAAAATATGCTATTGACCTAAAAATATTAGTACAAATGCTTAAAAGCTATGTGATCTGGTTGTTTTTTGTAGCTGTTACGTGTGTGTGTTTTTGATGGTGTGCAGGTTCATGGAGGATCTGCAAGCAGAGGTGCAGGAGATGGAGTTTCTGCAGTTCTCCAGAGGCATGGACACCATGAGGAGGGAGGACTTTGCTGATTGGCTGCTGCACTACACCAACGAAGAAGACAACACGGAATACTTGGAGAACCTGAGAAAGAGAATACCGACAGGAGAGGTGAGAGGATTTAGTGATGGATGAAGTTACGCTGGCATTGCATGTACTGTTTTCAGTTTGAGGCTAGCCTTCATCTGTGTCTGTCTTCGGCACTGACTTCTGGAGCTCTGAAGCAAAACCCTCATACAGTCTGTTTTCTGAATTCTGTACCTCTCTCTCTGTTAGAGCATCACTTTTGAGGAGTTTAAAGCCTTCTGTCTCTTCACCAACAACCTGGAGGACTTTTCCATCTCGGTGAAGATGATCGCCGAAGCTAACAGACCAATTGGAATGGGTAACACTTCTCACTTTGATATAGCTGCGTAGAGTTTCATGATTAATAAATACGTTATAAGCATGTAATAAATTGGTCATAACAGGTCAGAGAGTTTTACTGACTCACACTTATTACTGTTTTATTGAAGTTGTCTTTCGTAGCGTTTCAAAAGTCTGGCCTTTATAAACTTGGAACAGAAAAATATTGGCAATTTGCAGACCTTCTTTAAAGATCTTAGAACGCAATAACGTTTATAAACGTTCATGGAAATTCATTTAATTCTGTGACGTCATGTTGTCACTAATTAGCAGTACAATCATCAGGTGCACACCATTTTATTCAGAATGCTACATCCGGAAGTGACATAATTGCATTCGAAACCTGTTTGTTACAAGGAAATAATATTGTATCATGATATTTAGACATATTCACGATAACCAATAAAGGCATCTTTGCAGTTGCTAACAAATGTTCAGCCCATTACTATATTTTTCATCATTATCATTATATCATAATGTTATTATATCGCAGGATTGATATCACATTATCATATTGTCCAACCCTACCATTATGTTGCTGTAACACCCAGCATGCTTTGCTTTCTTCTGCTTTCGCTCCACTGCAGCTCAGTTTAAGAGAGCCGTGAAGATCGCCACAGGACAGGAGCTTTCTGAGAATGTTCTGGGCACAGTGTTTCAAATCTTCGACCTTGACGGAGACAACTGCCTCAGCCATGAAGAGTTCATCGCTGTGATGAAGGACAGAATGCTGCGAGGTCTCAGGGTGAGAAATCAAACCTAAACAATCTCATTTATTAAAAATTCAAGGTGCAGACATGTCCCAGTAATCAGTTATACCTTATAAAACATGTACAAAATTATCAGTAGAGGTCATGTGATTTGTATATTCCACTGTATATCGTGTTCTTCTTTGCACTGTTTTAAATCTTTTTAAGTTCTTTCTTTAAATATTTCATATGTTCTCAATTATCTTTTCTTTTGACATGGTGTCTCTCTGTGTGTGCTGACAGGTTCATTCCCAGCAGGGCGTGTCAGGTTTCTGGAAGTGTGTGAAGAAAGAAATGCTAAAAGGAGCTCAGGAAGCTCTCAGTCACAGCAGCAGCCCTTTCTGAAAGGAAACACACCTGTTCCAGGGGCGGGGCTTGTGGCATTAGGGGTGTGGCTATTCAGCCTTGATTATGGTAAAGCAGACAAGCTCAGCTCTCCACCTGAACACGCACCACGCTGGTCTATTACATCCTCCATGGCACTTGGCCACTTTCTCAGCTGACTTTGTCAGTGTTTTATCCATATTAAATTCCACAGTGACCCAATTTCATGATACATTTATATTTGTGTTAACCGAAAAAGTTAGGGAAAGTCACATCACTTTTACTTTTGATGTTCTGAAGAGTGTGTGATACTGAGTGTGTGACGAGTATTATATAGCGAGGAACCAATTATCAGCACATGTCAATCATTTTCTACCAGGATGCTTTATTATTAGGAACGTTCTGACTGAATATCCAAATAAATTCACAGGAATTGTTTTAGTCTAAAATGTTTACAGGGACCCAGCATCTGGTACTAAATTGGGATTATTTATTTAAAAAAAAAAAAAAAAAGTTAGAATTTTGTAAAATTTGACTGATTATGATGAGTTTTGTTGTTCTGGGTCCTACAGGGTGAAGCATTAAGGCACTTTTTACTGCATCATTAATAAACATATCCAGGTTTGGGGCTTTAATTATTTGAGACATTTATATGAAAAAAGAATAGATACTGGTGCCCTATATTTTATTATTCCTCTGTGTGTGTGTGTGTGTGTGTGTGTGTGTGTGTGTGTGTGTGTGTGTGTGTGTGTGTGTCCCACAGAAAAGTCTCCTTTGTTTTGTAATTTACATTGTTAAAATTTCGGTACTCCAATATTCCTAAAATCCTCTTAGGGTGCTTTCACACCTATAAGTCAGTTTCCTGAGTTCGAATCAGAGTGAAATTGATACTTTTGGTTCATTTTCTATTTGATTTGGTTTGTTTTCTCCCTGCACATTCTTTAATGAACCAAAAGGCAAAAGAACATTGGATGAGGAATGTGTAGGGCTGAAAACGCATACATAAAACTCCTTCGTTAATCGGTCAGATATACAACGACAGATAAAAGTAAACTAACCTTTTGCCAAATGTGTGTGTTGATATCATAAAAATGACTCGAGCATGGAGAACACAGAGCCACACTCAATATATTACTAGATAATTGTAGAACTTTTGTAGAACATTTTGTGTTAAAACATCCACCGTTTATTTACTCTTTTTCTTTATCCGTCCAAATCTCCAGAACACGTGACGTTTTCTGCAGCATTTGGCTCCGTCCTTTGGCTCAGTTTTGCTCCTTATGACTCAATTTAGCAGTTCATATCTACAGAAGAATGTCGTCTGCAACCCAAAACACACAGCATGTTTGGTTTACTTCTCATATTTGGGCCGATTCAGGATCAGATCGCTTTCTCACTGCAATGGAACCACGTTAGAGTTCGATTTGAAGCGTACCAAGACCAACACACAGAGATGGCCTCTGTCCGGTTGTTTTGGTCCGCACCTGAGCGTGAGTGCTGTGTTCTCACCTGCATAAATGAACCACACTAAAGAGGAAAAAGCACCAAGGTTCGATTCAAATGGACTAAACACTGCATATATAAAAGCACCCTTAGTTGCAGAGTTTTTCTGTCTTTCTTTCTTTCTTTTTTTTTAAATCACACTAACTAATCTGGTGCAAATGTGAGCAAAAGCCTATTTACCCCATTTTCTTTGTCTTGCACACTGGTGTTAAATAAAAAATAAATAAATATAATGTGAATGTTTCAGAGTGACTTGAGACTACATATAGTAATAATAATAATAATAATAATAATAATAATAATAATAACTGTATGTTTTCTTTCCACTTGTTATTGTTATGGACTGCAGCTAAAAGTGCTTTAGGTAGAAGTGTTCTAAAATATAATTTAAAAAACTAGCTGAAATAAAAATTTAGGGCAGAAATGAAAGTTAAATAATTTATAAAAGACAAACATAAACTTAAATCTACAATATATAATTATTAAAAACAAAATATCTGAATATAATCTAATTTTAAATAATGATATACTTATCTTATTACAGATTTCACTTTTTTTTCATTGTTATTTATTTTAATGAATTGAAAAATATTGAAAAGTTAGTAAGAAAAAAGAAGCAGCAAAAAACTTGTCTAAACTTTTAAATGCAGAAGCGACCGTTCGTGACGTCACACGCTTTCCCGCGCGCTCGCTGCTGATTGGTCGGAAGGTGACGCGCGAGACCAGTGGCGCTCGAGCGCTGAGTGACTGTTTATCTAAAGAAATCAAATTTCACTAACGGGGATAAAATCAAACTGCTAATTTCACTGTGGGGGGGAAAAAGGCGTTTACAGCAGAGTGTTGTAACCTCTAACTGGTATTTTTGTGGTCAGGATAAACTAAAACACGGTCGCGAGCGAGGAAAACATAAAATTTAGACCTTTGTGGTACAGGTATTTATCTTTCTTAACGGCGTTGACGAAGTTCAAGCTAGTGCTAAAATATTTCTGAGGTAAGTTAGTTAGCCAGCTAGCTCAAGGCGTCAGATTTCAGTTTTCTCTCGACACAGTGACTAAAAAACGTCTTCTACTGCACTAAATAGTGTGTCACAATAGCACACAGGCTGAGCTAGACTACTGTTTAGTGCGGGAGGATGCGTTTATGGACAGTGTGTCGACCGAAAACTGACCTCTGAGGCACAGAGCGAGTTCGCTAAACTTACCTCAGAAATCAGACTTTTTTTTTTTTTTTTTTTTTAAAGCTTTAGCTTGAACTTTGTCATCAAAAGAAGGCATAACTGTCCCCCCCAAAAAAAAGAAGAAGAAGAAGAAGAAGAAGAAAAGAACAGAAAGCCACCCCCGCATACTCCCGCACTAGATAGTGTTTCAGAATGGCACTCCAGCTTACCTAGGCTCCTACTGAGTGCGGGCGCGCGCTAGTTTGGGACGCACGCTGAAGCGTCTCAAGTGTCGGAGTCTCGGGCGCGCGCTGCTGTGAATAAGCTAGCTTAGCTTTTCCACAATGAATTTATGAATTTTTCTGTTTAGATCGTGAGGAGGAGAAACGGAGCGTCAAGGTTTGTAGGGTTCAAAACAGAACAAAACAAAACCCGCGACGCAAGACGAGACCTTTTAAATCACCATCTTCCCTCCGGGCTTCGGTGGGAAATGATGGCCGGCGGGGCGCTTCAGCAGACCGGGATAACGGTGACGGTGCTGTCGGCTCAGGAGCAGCAGCAGCAGCAGGTCCCGCGGTCGCCCCCGTCGCCGCCTCCGCCGCCGCCTCCCTCGCACATGGACTCCGAGGCGCTGGATTCCCGAAAAAGACCGCTGGAGACTCCGACTGAGGCGGGAAGCACCAAGCGCACTAACACAGGGGGTAAGAGCGGCGATGCGCTCGGGTTCCTCACGGCACACGGCTTCTTAACACCACCTACTACCGAGAGACCACTTTACTACTACAACAGCAACAACAACAGCAACAAAATTTAAAAATTTTCCGTTAACGGTTGAGCGGTACGAGATTTTACCTCACGCGACCCGAAATGTAACATGTCCTGTGATGTGTTACTAACTGATTTCTGGTTGATTGGAGTCCATACTCTTACTGAATCAACATAATTTCATCATGAGACAAATATTATTAGCAACCTGCTAGCTTCAGTTTGAGGGAGAAAAAAAAAAAAAAAAAAAAAAGTACTAAATAATACTTTTTTTTGTTTATGTTTCCTGTGCTGGCACCAGGGAGGCTACTTTAACCTGGAGGTGTGGATAAAGTATACCTTTACAATGATTTAAGTTACATAAATGAATCTTGAGTACATTTTAAAGTTTTAATGGGATAACAGGATAACTACTTACACATTTCTGAGTAGAAGATGCATACAAGGTAGGGAGGGTGTACGTTTGAGGGTGTACCTCGCTCGCTTGGAGGTACCTCCTCTATGACAAGGAAAGGTAAAGTTTAGTACCAGGTTTTTCAATGCGTAAATGTTATATCACAGTGATGCAGTGTAACAGAGCACCACAAAAAAAATTACGCACCATGAGACTTTGTATAAAATATTATTTTCAGTGTTTACCTTTCTATTTACGTTTCTTTTCAGTAATACATATTTTTGTCTCCTGTGCATGTTACGTTCATCTTCATCTAAAGACAAGACAAAAAAAATCTCAATTTGCAGCTAGTTTAGACAGTCTCTTCTTTTACCTACTCTCTCAGAAAAAAGGGTACTAAACGGTACCTTTTATTGTCACAGGGGTGCTATGTTCATGCATACATACTTTTGTACCTTTAGTGTACATCTTTTACTCAGAAAGATGCCTCTAGTGTGTTTTTAACAATTTACTCTAAAAACTAATTATGGTCCATTTGCGTACCTTAAATATTTTATAACGGTATTTTTAAAGGTGCATACACATTACCAGGTGAATTATACATATCGAAAGTACAAAAGGTGAACCCATGAGGGTACCACCTCAGCGCCAAGGAAAGGTAGAGTTTATTGCTATTTTTTCTGAGAATGTAATTGGATACAAATTAATAAATGCTTAAAAATCTTTGAAATACAGGGATTTTCCCACACAGCACAGTATAAATTTGTATGGTTTTTGACAACACCTCAAAAAAAAAAAAAGAGGAAGGAAAGGTAGTGTAATAGGAAGGCTAGTGCAATGTGTTTACTTTGTATTATTAATATAACACTTTCATAGAAGAGTATTTCAGCTGCACCAGGAATATTTTGATGCAACACCATGTCAGACGGCATCACACGCATTAGACATTAATAACATCATAAAGTGTCAAATTTAATGTGTTTCAGTTGAATATCAACCGAGTGCAGATACGCAGTATCAGATCAACATGTCTGTAAAAGTTTGGACGCATTTCTAAAACGTTTATCTGTACAAGTGTCTTTAAATAGTGAAGAATGAAGGTGTCTTCGCCAGAAAACGTCCAAATAGCTGTCAAAGAAAGTTTCATGTATTATTTAAAATGAGAGAACATGAAAATCAGATTCTCTCTCTCTCTCTCTCTCTCTCTCCCTCTCTCTCTCTCTCACTCTCGCCTTTCGTCACAAGCTGGCCTTCTTTGTAGGGATCGGGCTAAATTGAGCGGAAAATGAATGAAGCGCTTAATGCTCACAGCAGCTGCTGAAGGCGAACCCCATTCACACATGGTAACAAATGCCAGTAACACAAAAGCCTTCCTCCTCCTTCTCGGCCTTTATTAGCAGCTCATTAGGATCCCATAGGCTGTATACAAGTTCTGCTGCGGTAAAGATGAGAAGGTGTAGGAGTATTTGTTCGCTGCTTAACAACGGATGTCCCGTTGACTCAGATTGTTTCTTTTTAATTGTAACGTTTATTTAAACTATATAAAACGCCCAATGTTTCTTTTGTTTATCTGATAATGATCAGTGTAAGCGATATCAATGCAAAATGGACCCTTTCCGATGCTTGGAGATCTTCGTGGTGGCAGAAGTGTTTGTACAAGAATGTAAATAACACATTAACAGTTTGAAATATTATTGCGTCTTTAAAACCTGATTGCAGTTATTACACAGTTGGAGCGACAATTCTGTCCACCGCTTTTTGTTTTTCAAGTTTTAACAGATCTCTTGTTTGGAGAATATTTTACAGTTACAGTTATGGAACCATGGTGGAGTAATGACTCAGTCGTTAAGGCATTGAGCTACTGATCGAAAGGTCATGAGTTCAGATCCTAGTGCTGCCAGTGTTGGGTCCTTGAGCAAAACCCTTAACCCTCAACTGCTCAGTTGTGTCCTGTCTCAATTGTGAGTCACTATGGATAAAAACATCAGCCAAATGAGGAAAAGTAATGTACCCTTAAATTAGCTTGTCTCAGTTTGTTTAGTTTGTTCATGTTCTCTACAATAAAGCAACACATAACATTTTATTAGCTGTGTAATTAACATGCTGTATACATACTAAAGTATCAGATAAAAAGTTTCAGCTTGTGTGCATGTGTAAATATTTTGCTGTTGACCGATAGCCACAGAGCAGCAGCCTGCTGAGGAGACTTTGTGTGTGTGTGTGTGTGTGTGTGTGTGTGTGTGAGTGTAGCAGTGCAGCTGTCCTGTGAACCCGGAGCCATGCTTTTGTGTGATTGTAACAACATCTTTGCAGAAAGTCTAAGAAGAATGTGGCTAATGCAAACACACACACAGATCTGACTGATACCACCCATGGGAAGAATTGTTTAATTCTGAAGAGATTTTAAGTCAAATAATACAGAGAAAGTGTAGCATTTATGACTGCAAATATTATGGTTCTGATTGGTTGTTTAAGTGTCTCAAACATTATAATGAATCAAGTTAGGAAAAAAAAACCCTCTGTACTGGATTTGTCTGGAATGCAGTAGGAATAACCAGAGCATATTGTTTAATTGCTGTAGGACACTAGGCAATATTTTTATCTACTGTATCTGACTGCAGTTTGACAATAGGCAACAAATCAAGGAATTTGTCTGTGACATAACGGCTGAATGTGTTTGCGTTTGCGAAGTTTTGACCCAGTGCTGTGACGATACGGGAAACAACTGGAAACTGAAAACTACTTTTAATGCTTTCTCAGCTAAAACAGTGGTGAGATCACTAACAAATAAGATACAGTTCACTGAAAGGGAAAGGATGTGGGACCATGAATGAATTCTGGTAGCAGTTACTTTCACTTTGTGCCAAATTTATCAGTTTAACTTCAACCTGCGAATTCACAATTCTTGGTCTTGTGAGCCATTTGAAACCAAGTTGCAGGATGGTAAGCTCTTTGGTTGATTAAAAAAATGGAAGAGCTGCTAATTATTAATTAGCAGTCACCCCCAGACTTACTGTTACTTGGTGCATATCTGGAAAAAAAAAAAAAAAAAGCTATCTTGCCTACGGACGTACGCTAAAGGTTTTGTAGTAAATTTCTGCCTTTTCTATCTGCCTGCTGGAATTTTCTTGTTAGCAATGTTAACAGCTCTGGCTCTCTGCGTTTACAGCATGGTCCCTGCACTGTTTAGGAATGTATGGATTTCTAAAATCTGTGGCTTGATGCTTAGTGATTGATATAGAGGGTGGACACTGACTGCAGCTCTCAGTCTGTTATTCTTTTTCCTCTATTCTTGTCCTTCTTTATTCAACCATATTTCATTAAATACTGAGCTAAATTATTAGTAGTGTTGTCAGACTGTTGCTGATAGATAGATAGAGAGATAGATACTTCAGATGTTTAAAGCATAACATCAATTCCATGGGGTTCTGTAGTCCCGAGAGTATAGATGAGCTCTTTTTCTCCACTTCATTGCTGCCATAGCAACTAGCAATGCTAACAGAGATGTTATTAATGTCACGTCCATCGCTGTGGAATTGTCTCACCGCTGCAAAGGAGAAATCCTTCATTCTGATGGTACGAAAGAAACCAATCTTCTTTTGGTGTAGCCGATGTACAGCTGATTGCATCTCATGCAGGAGAGACAGTAATAAGCTCTTGTCATGATGCATGAGGAGGAAAAAAGTGACCCTGTAGGGCTTCTGATTTTAGTGGCTAAATTTGCATGCAGCACATCTTGATCAACTGCAGGCAACAGTACTGCTGTTATTATTGACAAATCATATTTCACTCCTGGCAATCATGTATTTGATGTCTGTAGGAAGTAGGTGGAGATTCCATAAAAAGGGATGCAGTCTCGGGATGGACCTGGAGGATTTTGGAATTTTTACGTTAGTTTTTACTAAAATGTTAAATAAGCACCATATTAATTTTCTGTCTTAACAGTGAATCATGAATAGGTCACTGCATAAATTCTTTCAATAGTGGGAACATGGGCTCTGAAATCTTCTACAACTTTCTCAGGATATCCACAGTAAAATATTTACATATAGAAATATTCATCATATAGTTCTCAGGAAAGTCGTTATTTTCACCTTTACATCTCAGGAGGTGTAAATAGTTCTGTATTTATATATCGAAGGTAAAAAATATATATATACACAAAGCAGTATAAGGATGGCAGTCATGGTGAGCTGCAGAACAAGATTGTCATGATAACATTGCTATGCTGATTGGGCAGGATAAAGATTTTGTTGAATAGATGCCACTGCGCAATCATGCACGAGAGATGAAGAAAAAGACAGAAGGGTAATCAAAACAGATGTGGGTTTGTGCGTCATTTCTTTTAGTCACTGTTTGGTCTTTCAAGTTTTATATTACAGGGTATGTTTAAACTGCTATCTATCTACCTATCTGTCTATCTAGCTATCTGTCTATAGAACTCCATCCGTCGCTCCACGTGATATACTGCACATGAATGTTAAGGAATGCATGGATTTCTAATATCTGTCATGTGACCTTTGATCCTTAATGACCGAGAGAGAACAAGGACACAGATTGTGCACTTTGTCTTTTATCCCCATCCCTTTATTTTTGTTTCTGTCATGCAAATGCATTTCATTGACTAGTGATGCAAATGATCCTGTAGTCATTCAGTTACTAGGCTTACTGAGGCAGATGTGTGTGTATGTATGTATGTATGTATATATACATATACATATACATATACATATACATATACATATATACATACATACTGTGTGTGTATGTGTGTGTATGTGTGTGTTTCATAGCAGATGCAGGCAAAACGGTACATTAATATTTCTAATGGCACTTTTGGCCAGGTTGTTTGTGCCGGTGGGTATCTGTACCTTGGTTTGTTAGATCGCAGGTGCTCAGAGCGTGTGAGAGCATTAGCACGCATGTGTTGTATGTGTGTGTGTGTGTGTGTGTGTGTGTGTGTGTATGTGTGTGAAAGAGAGAGAGAGAGAAGGACACAGGTGCCCTTGCAGTGTATGGTGACGTGAGTAGACTGTGAATGGGGCAGGTGGCGGAGAGGGGAGGGGCTCAAGTGAGAGTCCAGTCAAAACGTGATTGGTTTACTTGAACAGAATTCTAGCACATCCTGCCCTGCTCTTGCACACTGCGCAACACACACACACACACACACACACACACACATACACACACATACGCACGCCACAACACACTCTCACACACACACCGTACAGACAGTTAGTCAGTGTGCGATGAAAAATGGTTCAATGCAAATTGGGAGTGACCGTGGGGGGTTAAAGAAGGATGCCCCTCCCCCAAGGAACTACACACACACACACACACACACACACACACACACATAGACATTGGTCGGTACAGCTGTGTAGAATTTATAGGCAGTGATTGGAATGGCTGGTCCGTCCACTCTCTGCAGCAGATTCTCCATTCTGTTTTCACATCTCTTAGCATCACTTCTTTCATCCCTTTTCCAGTTCTCCCTTTTTGTTTTTTTTTCATATATCTTTCTATCTCGCTTTCTCTCGCTCGCTTTCTTTCCTTTCACTTCCCATCTCAGTCTTTGTCTTTCCTTCTCTTTTCCCTCTTTCTTTCTTTTACTGTCCGCGGTTTCCAACATGGCCGCCTGAGGTGCACGCCGCCCCCTTCGTTCTCGCTCGCCGCCTCACACAAGGTCACTCCCTCACTCTTTCTCCACCTCCACAACCTTCCCTCCATCCCACCTTTCTATGGTTCGCCCAAACATGCGTGGGGCGCTATGTCTTCTGCTTTGCTGCGCCAAATAGGGGGGTGAAGAAGAAGAAAGCCTGTGTGTGTGTGTGTATGTGTGTGTGTGTATATGTGTGTGTGTGTGTGTGTGTGTGTGTGTCTGACGTTGGGGAGGGGTGCAGGGTGATTGGACACGCTAGGTGCCTCTCTGTACAATGCTGCAGAGCGCCGGAGTTCTCCATGAATATGGATGAGAGAGAGCGGCGAGGGTGATGCAGTGGGAAGATTCCCTCCTTCAGTCCGCCGCCACTTGAACAATACACAGCCCCTCTGCCTCCAACACACATATACACACATACATACATACACACACACGCACACACACGTACGGCAGCTGCGTAAAGATCTCACACAATCAGAAAGAGAGTGAGAGAGAGAGAGTGCAGTGGAGAGGTATGGAGAAGAGGACTCTCTGACGCTCTTCCTCGGCGTCTCGGAGAAGAACTCGGCCGCGTTCTCATGCTCATCGTCGGCGCTGCTGCAGAGCCGCACCACAGCTCGCCACAATGGGTGAGACACGCACATCCAGCCCCGCTTTTGTTGACTTGTTGAATGCGGTTGTTGTCTGGATGGGTTGACCATTTTTTAGTCTCTTTTGTCTGTGTGTGCGCTTTATCTTTTCTTTCCTTGTCCTCTCTCGCTTAATTCATTCCATGAGTCAAAGTGGCTTGTTTGTCCTTGCCAAGTGTCCAGGACAGGGCCCCCCCTTTTCACATGTTGGGGGACTGTGTATGTGTGTGTGTGTGTGTTGGGGTGCTTACAATGCAATCCCTCTTGACCCACCCCCTTCATGTGCTTGAACAAAACTCCCTTGACACTTTGAGTGTGTATGACTATGTGTGTTTGAGAGACAGAGTGTGTGTGTGAGTGAGAGAGATTCGCAACTCTCTGGATGCATTTACGGCTGTGTTACGTCCCTGATGAATCGCAGCAACAGATTGCCGTAGTTACACTGGAGCAGGATGCAGAAAAACCTGTTACTCATGCGGTGCATCTCCTCACACCTCCCCTCTTATTACCGACACACACAGGAGGGGGGAAGCTTGAAGGAAGATGGCTTCCCCTTCTCGCCTCTGGTTCAGGCTGCTTTTTGATACCAGGTAATACACATCCACCTTCAGGCTCTTGAACATCTGTGAGGTGTCGTGTTAGAAACCATTTGTTACGCTGGGACAGAGCATGAAGTCGAGCAGAGGAGCAGAGGCGGGTGAAGCCGTCCACCGTTTCCATGCACACGCCAAGGTCAAACACTTGTTTCGACATCGCAACTCTGAATCGGTTGCAATGATGCACAAAAGGACGCAGGGGCGGCATAAAGCTGCCAAAAGATGGAGGAGGATGGCATGAGACACGGACGAATTTCGTGATGATAGGACATTCAAGTTCAGGTTCAGAGATCCGCTTCCTGCCCAAGAGTCAAAATGGTGCCACATTTGGCAAATACATGAGATGTGGACTCATTTGCGGAACATGTGCGATGCAGGGTCATGGCAGTTTTGCTGGTCAAGTTTTGGGCAATGTCATGGCGCAGTTACCTGTCACATAAAAACACAGGGTCATGGCTCAGTGATTGCGAAAGTGAACATGGTCTTGTTTCGCTTAGTTTCACCAAGTCACACTTGGATTAGCATTCTTTTTCTTACTGTTGCCCCTCTTCCTCTTATCTGTGTTGAACAAACACACTCCAGTCCACAAACCTCTCATGTGCTTCTTAAACCATGTCATCTGTCCAACCAGTGGAACCCAACAGCGCCAACAGAATTATGCAGAAGATTCTATCTGACAAAAGCCTCAGAACCTTAGAAACCATCAGAATCCTCCCTTTCTGAAGCAGGAAATCTGGTTGCTTCATGTCATGATCAACTGCTCAGAACCCGCATTGATAAAGCTAATTTTTGCGTTGTCTACTTTAACAGCTCACTTATTGAGAAGATGGAGATCTGGCCTTTGCGTGTGTGTGTGTGTGTGTGTGTGCGCACTACCACAGCTCCGAGTGAATCCGAGTCATATCCTTAGATGTCAGTTAGGCGGCAGTGTGAGGCAGAGAGGGCTGAGAGGGACAGAGTGATGTTGGAGCGATGATGTAATGCATATCCCACTGTGCACCTGGGCCGCTGCAGAGGACAGGTACACTGCTTCGTCCACATCCTATGTTTACCTGCTACCACAGGCCACCCTCAGTGGGGCTAATAGCAGAGTTGTCCTCACTGGCTTCTTCTGGATGATAGGAAGGTTAAAAACGTCATTATGAGCCCAAGAATCATTTCTCATTGGCCGACGATTGATTTTTTCCCAAGACAAAAGTGAAACAGAACAGAATGTCAGGGCTGCAGATAGCAGAGAAAAAAAAGACTGCTTCAGCACCTTAATAGATGGAATGCATTTGAATCTTGGTGTAAGAATCATTTTCCACGGTTTCTGGAATTTTCTTTTAACATTAAAATTCTGCTAGAATAACATCAGTGCCTGCTGCCTGCTCAGCTGTGAAATATTGGTTGTCTTCCTTTCTTTCTGTCTTACATTCTTTCTTTCTTTTAATGCAGTAAGTCTTAATTCCTGATTAATTTCCGATCTCGGTCTCACTCTGAAGTCGATTATATATACCAGGGGTGGTCACATCCATTCTTGGGTGATGTCAATTAAGTTTGTCTAGATTGCTCTTGTGTTGATTAGATTTGTCTGGATAGGGCCAGTTACTCCACTATCGATTAGAGGTGGCTTCCACAGACAGAGAAGGACTCACTCAAATAACCCCCTTTGTGGATAAAGGCTGCGTTCTCAGCTGTGCGGTGGTGTAGTGTGAAATGTAGAGCACATGAGTGTAATATGAAGTGAGCTGTTTGGGGAGGTTTGATTTGAATTTGGATTGTGTCCAACGTGTATAAAGGCTGTACCATGAAGTGAGGTAATCAGAGTTTCGAGATTGTAATGACTCTGTCTCGTCAGGACTATCATCACCATCAATGCACGGCCTTTCCAGTGGATTAACTGCCCATGCTTATACAGGGTTCTCTGTAGCCTAGTGGGAGTCATGTATTACATTATATTTTATAATGTATCTATATGCTTGACTAAACCCTTTGGAGGACTTGCCTCAATGATTTCACAAAAATTCCACTAAAACATCAGGGGACTGAAGTTACAGTGCAAATGATGGCAAAAGCCATGTAGAGGCATCGTTTGTCACAAACCTAAAAAAACACACATATGGTTCATTAGAGATAGTGAATGCCATCATAAACCTCTTGCTCTCTGTAAGCTAACTGACAGCTTTACCATTTCATGCAGTTTATGGGAGACTTCCTGAAGGACAGCGTGTGTCCCTACATGTCTGTCCAGTGCGAGTTAGTCAAAGTGACAGGACATTTGCTTTTGGGACACCTGTGGTTGATTTGTTTTCTCCTTGCCAGCATTATTTACACAATGAATAAAGACCAACTAGCCTGGGCTCGAAGGGAATTTGCTGTTCTCTTTTCACTGCCAGTAGAGATACCCAACCCCCTCAGATGAATAAAGTATTTTTAAAAGGGCACTGTTTGGCTGGCTCTTTTACATAAACCTCTCACATGTTTCTGTCTACTTCCATACCTTTTCATTTTTATTTAACAGCTTTTTATTTACTCTGCTCTCGAATTTCCATTTGAGTGCTCCCTCGCTCCTTCCTATTCCACCCTCTTTTGGTGGCTCTGCTGTGCTCTGCCTCTGTTTCTGTCCTCCTCTCTTTCTTTCTCGTGCTTTCTGCGGTAGTGCTGAGGTCAGATGCAGTAGATTGAGGGCATGAGAGTGTGTGGAACTCGTCTTGTCTCTCAGAATTATTACAGGCACTTTAACCAGCCTACACACTCTGTACATGTCCCTCACCCAGTCACGTGCTCACCTGTAGCCGACATCCAGCTCTCAGAAATAGACCTCACTCATGTGTATGTACAGATTACTAACACTCAAAATTGTTTAAAAGAAACATGGCAAAATCAACAGGAATGGAAATTTTCAAATACATGCAAAGAGGCATTTGTTATTGTAGTTTGTTGCAAGTAGTAGGAGCACTGAAGGCTGATATGGAATGCACAAGAACTCAGAATGCACAAGGAACCGATGTATGAACGTGAGAAGGTGAAGTGCAAAATGCAACTCATAATGCGTCTGATATTAATGTTCAATTTATTATATTTATTATATTAATGTTCAATTTATTTGAAGGTTAATATGGAAAACTGTCGTAAATGTTCTGTGTAAGGCTCAAACTGCAGTTTAAAGCTACATTCACATTACAAGCTTCACTTCACAATTCAGTTTTTGCTCAAATTGGATCTGTCTATCGTGACAGTTCATACTGTATTTATAATTGCAAATTATACGCATTTTCTGTCTTTAATGAAAATGCACCTGTCCTCCAAAATGCCCCACATGGGCAGTTGTTTCACTACACTACATAGTTTCCAGTTTTGCTTGAATTGATTCCTCAAATCTCAGGTAAATGAACAATTGTTTGATGATGATGAGAGTGATATGCGTATTCAATCTGACTGTTCTCATTCATGCTGTATGGACACATATTGGCTATGTATTCAATCAAGGACCACGTATAAAAGTGGCTGGTGTCTGAAAAAATTAGATTTGTGTGTCCCCACAGTTCTGAAAAAAGAAATCAGATGTGTTACATTAAGGCAGAAAATTGGATTTGCGTCACTTCGGTGTAATGTGGTGATGTGAATGTAGCCTAAAGACCATTCTGAAATGGAGGAAATGGTTAACCATGTTCCCCCTTAACAAGCACAGGACTAATGAGGTAATACAAGTTCAGTAAAAAAGTGATGTGTTAAATTAAGATAATGTCCAGTACACAATGTGGAGGTGTAATAAAAGTAAAATGCCATTACATTCCCAAGGAAAGACTGCATATGGAATAAAGTTTGCTAATAAAGCTGGTTCCTGTAATATTTAGAAAATGTCACAAAAGTCATGTCGAATGTGTTGAATTTCTTTGTTAGAACAGAGATAGAATATGTGCGATGACCAGACGTTGCCAGATCTGCACGCGAAAATGTCAAGCACTATTATACAAGTATTTAATTTTGTCATAAATAAAGAATATCAATATAAATGAATAAAAATTCAAAGATTCAATTTGTTGTTAAACAGCACACTTGGCAACACAGTGGCCTACTGCTCCAAGCAAAACACGTAGTGCTAATTTACATCAGAAAAGTGTGTAACTTTAATTATCATTTCATTGAATCATTTAACATTTTACTCACTTATTTTTATTAGATATCAGACACCTGAGAATTTCCTGCTCTTAGTCAGCTCAGTGCAGAGGTTAAACACCTTCCTGGAAAAACATTACATTACATCACCTTCTGTCCTTTCCTTCAGCGCACTACAGCAGTTGTACTGTGTGTGTGTGTCTGTGTGTGTGTGTGAGAGAGAGATAGAGAGCATCTGTGCCTCTAAACCTCCTCTCTGTGCATGCATATCTAAGGCTGTGCTATTGGACCTCACTTTTGCGAGTGTGTGTGTGAGAGTGTGTGTTGTGTCTCTGTGTATAACTGAGTCAGTGCTGGCTCTATCCACCAGGACAAATCTGAGGATTTAGCTTCCATACGCTGCAGCGCTTTCTGCCACACAGTCGCACACAGCATGACGTGTGTGTGTGTGTGTGTGTGTGCTGTTCACTTTTTTGCACACATTTAACGATTTACCATTTGCCACGCTCCGTAAATGAAGAAATTCTAACCTTAAAATTTGTACTTAATACATTCCTTCTTTAAATGATGTGAACACCACAAACGGACAGTAAACGGAGAAAACAAGCCTAAAGTATTGAACAAATTAAATAAACCAAACCAGAAATTAAATGCTAATTGTGTTTTTATGATGCTCACGGGCATGTTTTCTCCCACAGTGATTTCTCTTTTCCAGTGAACAGAATTATGCAAATTTCATTAAAAGGAATATATGCAACAATGCCTTCAGAATTTGATCCAAACACTGCCCCCCCCCCCCGACTATAATTTGTGACCATAATACCAATAGTGTGCATTTGATTAGCACAATATTATCACATTAGTATATATAAAATTATAAATAAAATAGCAGGATGGTGGACACTGTGGCTAATTTTTCTAATTCAGGTTGTTACGATGTCACAGTTTCCAATTAGTCACACTGTATGATTGGACGGTTACGGCAAAACTTTTTTTACTTGATCAAGTTCCTCACTCCAGTGGTTCTCATCGCTTTTGTGTCTCTCTCCCCAAACATTTCGACATGACCAGAAATTTCAGTGATGAACCAAAAACATCACACAGCAAGACGGATCACTTGTTGCTCAAACGTGGATAATAGTTTTAGTATTTTGTGATAATGGAATTATTGAATGTTGCAGTGCTTCCAAATTACTAGCTTTTCAAAAGTGTGTTTAACTTTGCTTGTTGAAACTGCAAATCTAACAAGTGTATCCAAACATACACCACCACCACACCAACAAACCCCAGCAATGCTGCGGTACCTGATACCAGGTCTACACCCAATACCACCAGGTCAGTGTAGTGTTGAGAATGAAACATCACCCAATTCATATCTGCTCAATGGTCGTCCTTTAATTGACAGGGTGAGGCTGGTAGATGAATCTGATAAAATGGCTCAGTGTGAATCAGAACCTGTCTGGTTCTGGTCTCGTTTGTGGCTCTGGTGCAGTTCTAGTGCCTGAGGGTGCTTGCTGTGAATGTGTGGATAAATTTAGCCTTGTGTCAGCCCAAAGCGGGTCACTCTCCTCTGCAAGAGAAAATTAAAGTGGGACAGCGGAAGAACCGGCAGGAACTCAGCAGGAACTCAAAAGGAAAGAGTAAGCATAATAAATAAGAAGTAGAAAGTTATCTCGTCTCAGGCTAAACTACATCATCTGTGTTGAGTCTCTGCTAACTTTTAGTCCCAGTAAAGGAGGCGTGTCATCTGTGTCTTGAAGTCTCACTGAAGGAGGCATGGCTTATGCCCTGTCAGTCCCACTGAAGGAGGCGTGGCCTCTGTCCTGTCAGTCCCACTGAAGAAGGCGTGGCCTCTGTCCTGTCAGTCCCACTGAAGGAGGCGTGGCCTCTGTCCTGTCAGTCCCACTGAAGGAGGCGTGGCCTCTGCCCTGTCAGTCCCAGTGAATGAGGCGTGGCCTCTGCCCTGTCAGTCCCAGTGAATGAGGCGTGGCCTCTGCCCTGTCAGTCCCAGTGAATGAGGCGTGGCCTCTGTCACTGACGGAGGCTTATTTTCAGCTAAATGTGACTAATTTGTACTGTAAATTATATTATATTAAAAGGTTGACACACCACTTCTAATCACGCTTTTTGTGTCTTTCTCCAGCTGCGCATAAAATTTATTCTTCTTTTGTTTTTACATATTTTTTTTTACTGTAGTGATAGATTTGTCTGCTGATAGACAACCATGTGCCGTTAGGCATTTTTAGTAATCTGGGATATTTAGTTCAAAAGGTGAAAGTCAATACTTCTCCTTAGGCTCTCGTAGACCGTATTTATTGACTTGGTATAATTTGTAGAGAACAAGCAAGGCTGTATCCAGATGATTTACAGAGCTCTATAATCTCTTCTCCAAACAGTGTGTTCCAGTGTTTGTCAGAGCGAGAGCCGCACTTCCAAGTTCTGCATTCCAACAGAATTATTAAAGAAATGTTTGAGTAAGAGTAGAGATGAAACTTGCTTCTCTGCTCTAACCAGTGTTTGTGTGTGTGTGTTTTTGTGTGTGTGTAGAAGAGGGTGAGTACTTCTTGAAAGTGCTGATCCCCAGCTATGCGGCAGGTTCAATTATTGGTAAAGGAGGACAGACCATCGTCCAGCTGCAGAAAGAGACTGGCGCCACCATCAAACTGTCCAAATCTAAAGACTTCTACCCAGGTAACACACACACACACAGACAACTTCTTAAATGTACTTGTTATTTGTGTGTGTATAAGTAATCACCCCCCAGCAGCAGTTTATAAATTCAGTCTAATTATAGAGGTTTACATGAAACATTAGTAAGTTGGATAAAACATTTTTTTGTTGTAATGCCGGTGAATGAAAGGCCACAGAACACAACACACACTGTTACATTTTCTATCCTAAGAACTTTTCAGTTCTTCTTTGCAGTAACATTTCTTGGGAAACATGAAATATTTTGTTTCATTCAGATAATTGGATTGGAAGTCAGGCATGAATTCTTTCTGCTACAGGATATTGTATTTTCTGAAGTCGCTCTGGAATATAACATGCACCCTCTCAAATTCTGTGAGTTTAGAGAAAAAAATTATATTGACTTCACTTTATTGTATAAACTGCATTATACAACAAATACAGATTTGTCTATAGCGCAGTGAGAGCATAGACTAGTTTCCAGTTTCACTCCATTGCCTTCCTTTATATTGGTTTTATTGTTTGCATTCAGTGTGTTAAAATATGAACTTGGTTAAAAAATTCTTGACATATTGCAATTTATTAATTTGGACAATACAGGAAATTGTTGGAGTCACAGATGAAGCCATTTTAAGCCGTCCATCTTTGTGACAAGTTTCATTTTGTTTTGTTTTTTCCATGATGAAAACTCTTCTGCTCGAAATATATGACAACATGTAACAGTATTTTCCTTAACACATAAGGGTCAATTGGACAAAAGGTTCCTCCCTCATCTTTGAAATCCTTTCAGTTTGACAAGGATAGAGACAGGAGAATTAATGAAGACGTGTTGTTCTGTACGCTTGGATGCACAAAGGGCTTGTCTTTTCTGCTCTGAGTATATACGCTAATGCTTCGTATTTGGAGAAAGATGCCGTCAAACTCCTGACCTGTATGGTAATATGTTTCATCTACAGTGACATGATTACTTTGTGTTAAAGTGTTTTATCTTCTAAAGTAAAAAAAATACTTTTTGTAGTGTCTGGTTTCTTAGGCTAACGTAATGCTAGCCAGCTAGACCTAGCATACCTGATGAACAAAGTCACTGAAATTAATTTACTGTAACTAGAGCAGAATAAGTATGTTCATTAGAGTTACGTTTAAAACATTATTATCCTTCACTTCTTTCTGATGGAAAGTTGTAGCCACAACTCTAAGCAATCTGGAGTTTCATAAGTTCTTGTTTAAAATCTAGTTTTTATTGACTGAAACTATTCAGTTTTAATGGCTAAAACTGCAGTCGTTTTTAAAAATTTAAATTTTAAATCTAGACTAAAACAATAACTAAGTGGCTGAAGTATGACTGTGACGTATTTATTTTCATCAAAAGACTAAAACTAAAAATTCATATTAGCTGAATCAGTATTGCTTGTGAATGTTGAAATTGAGACAGATATTCTCTTTTCATCTAGTGTACTGTATACCAGTTTATTTCCTTCAAAGTTTATTTCCTGAAAAGCAATCACAGTGAAGTAGATATTTTCACCTCCACATTTTCTCTTTGTCGCTACACATTTATAGCACATATTCTGTACAATTATGAATCCTTTCAAGCAAAAAAAAGTCACATAAACCATTAAAGTACATCTTGTACAGATCGTACTAGCACCATCTCCTCATTTCCACCCTGAAAGAAGCTCGAGGGAATAAAACACCTTTAAACTCCCTGAAGATGAGGAGCTTTTTTTTTTTTTTTTTTTTTTTTTTTACACCGCATGCTACGCAAATGAAAATGCAGCTTAAAGTAACGCAAGTATAATTTGGTATATTGAGTAATAAATTGGCTGATGTAGTGGTTCCACAAAAAATGTTATTAAAAACAGAAAGCGGTACAGAAGCGCCTGCATGTTTTCTCTCATCAGGAAAACCAGATGCCATTAATATGTAAATTAGAGTGCTTTCACATAAGCGGAGTTTAGCCCATCTGAATCAAACCTTGCTGTGTTTACTCGCTCAGCGTGGCTCATTTGGACAGGTCTGAGAAAGTGATTCGACCCTGAACTGAAACAAATCCAGGCAGTGAACCAAACATGCAGTGTAGAGATGGGCCGATCAGTGTTCTGAGGTCGATACTGATTGCTGATTGTCATGATCAGAAGCCCGGGCCGGATCCCGCAATACTTATCTACACAGGCCAAGACACCAAACATTGTTTAAATTGGTTTATTGCCAGTTGAAACAGTTGGAACTGGAACTAACTCACGTGACTAAAAGCTACATGCTGTATATATCATTCTAAATGTTATTTTCAGACTAAAATAGCAGCAATTTCAACGATTGTTGCAATGAGGGCTGCATCAATACCAATCCTGATATCGGGTATACATGATACTATGTGACGTATGCTATTATGCTAATGAACAGATGACATGGAATGACAGCGATCTGGACGTACTCCATGCTTAATGATCAAAGCAAAGCAGACTGCAGTCTCTCTGCTCTGGGAAAAATATCAAGAGGAGGAACTAGAGCATGTTTCTAAAAATACAACAAACCTGACAAAGCATCTTATAGCGTTCAAAACTTATAGTGTGAGGGCGGCCGACTCGAACATGTACAGCAGTGTCAGTGAGCATTAAAAATGAGCTCAAGGTGCCATGAATTGTGTGCACACAAGAATATTGGTTAGATTGGTGCACTGAAGCAAGCATGAAGAGAAACTGTTACACATGAGCGCACTTCACTCCTGCGAACACTGAGACACACCCACTTCCACAAGCCATGCTCTCTATCAAAGATTCTCTATTAAAGATACTGTAACACCATAACACCTTAAACATGAACTTCGGCATGAGGAAATGGCAGCAACCAACAGAGCTAAATAAAATGACTCCCATGATTAATTAATACTAAGTAGCTTACTCATTTTGGTCTCAGTGTCGTTGTTGACGTGTACCAAAAAACTTGTACTTAGTGTACTCATCCCTAATGTTGTGAAAATGTTTTTATTTTAAAGACATATTATGTTTAAAGAAAGTATTCTAGATGATAAGTCATGCAAGGTGGTCCATTATTTCCGTTCTTCAGTCAGGTGCTCAAAGAATTTTTAAAAATGAGGCAATTTTAGTTCATTTATTTAATTTGTATTCATTTTGATAGATTTGAAACAGTCATTGGTAGTGAACACACACTTTAGTGTAGATCGGAGAAGCGACCACGTGAGTCCCTGCATTGTGTGTATTGTGAAGTGACAGCTGTGTAGTGCACACACACACAAACACACACACACACACACACACAGAGCTTTATAAAAAGCACTTTACTCCTTGGGGTCATTAAAATGTCAGAGCTGTCCTATCAGAGATTAAACACACACACACACACACACACACACACACACACACACACAGATTTGCCTTTGTAAACTTTATCATCTTTATTATATTTTCCTCACGAATAAAATATTCCACTACTTCTGTAGACGGCTCCAGTCTTTAACTAAAACTATATTTACTCATCTCTTCTCCATGAAAGAAAATTTGTATTTAACATTTTGAAATGAATCGAGTGATAAAAATTTATAGAGCAGTAATGTTTTATGCACTGGAGTCCATGGCAGAACTGATGATGTCATTCTGCAGGTTTAAACCCAGCTCATTTAAACCTGTTTAAACCTGAATGCTGGAAAACAACGGCCAGAAAATCTATTAAAAAAAAAAACCAATAGCAAAATAATATTGCTCATCTGTAGCAACTGTATACAATTATATACAACTATTGTGTTGCATGGAAATGAAGCTATGTTAATATTTTGTGATAGTACATACGTGTGTGTGTGTGTGTGTGTGTGTACTTTATGTGTGACGTTCTGGGAAAGCCCTTCACATTTTTGACATTTTCTATTATATATATTTCTTGCGGCATTCCTGAACTGAAATGTGTTTTCTCTTTTGGATTTAACTCCAGCAGACCTAGCATTTTAAAATCTGAAACATGAAAAGAAAGAAAAGTAATATTTTTAACTCTTTTCCTGTTGCAAACTTATCATTATCATTCTTCACATTTAGTCAGTGATCATTAGATTAGCTTATATAAATGTAGAACTAGGCACAGTGTCTTTCTGTGAAACTGGAATCACATAGATGTGATTTTTTTTCCCGTTACTTAGTTACCTGTAGCTCTGTTTATGCCCAACTATGGCTGCTTAGTTTTTTCTGTTTGTCTTGCATGAGATAATACTTTGCCAACAATTATAGAATCAGCTCTTGGTTCCATGCTAAAAAGAGTCATTTGGTCTGTCAATGGTGGTGTTTAGATTAAAACCGGACAAAAATAAAGGGAGCTTTAGCAGGCGTCCTTTGTTTTATGAGCTGCTGAGAACGGAGTATTCGAAGCCCCTGTGGCTCAGGGGGCACCTATAAAAAGAAGCCTCTCTAAGCCAAGGCTTTACTCTGTGAAACACACACACACACACACACACACACACACATAAACCTACACTTACATCGCTGTCCATCTCTCTCTTGTCATGTGTGTACAAACACACACATGACTGAACCCATACTTTTACTCTGCTCATTACGTGTGGAGTGGAAGGGTCTCATGTTTCTGCCATATTTCTCTGTGTGTGTGTGTGTGTGTGTGTGCACGTGTGTGTGTGTGTGTGTGTAATAGTAGTTAACTTCTTTGATTGATTTGACCTTAATGTGTTCTCACGTTTTACCCACTCAGCACCCACTGACACAAGTGGATATGAATGAATGTGTGGGTATTGCAGCCATTTTCAAACACACACACACACACACACACACAAGGAAACCTGAGAATTTTTCTCCATTTACTTTAACCATCAGACTGTTTTATCAACCTCATCCTCGCCAACAGCAGCAGCATGCCCACACACACACACACACACACACACACCCAAATACGCTGTGTCCTGCTGTTTGGTGTTTGTTGACCTGCAATTTTAGGATAAACATTGAAATGATTTCAGAGTTTGTCTCTTTGTCACCCACCCACACTCTCAGCAGTGCAGCAGTGTGAGTGAGTGGCGTGGTTTGAATAAGAACAGGTGTTTATAGAACAGATGCTTGATACCCAATCTGGTGCACAAAGATGACATCACAACAGAGGACCTCATACATACACGGCCAAGTTTCAGCACTGTTGCCCAGAAACGTACACACCAGCCATTTTTTCCCCCCTTTTCTTTCTTTGAGAAACTTTTTCACTTTTTCTCCCTGCTCTTTACCGGATTTCTGAGATCCCAAAGTCTAACTTCTGTAAAATCTGATAAATTGCATACAGGTAGTGGATGTATTGTAGGTGAATTACAATGAAGAATTGCTTAAATTACATCAAGTACAGAGTGAAGACGAAACAATGTTAAAATTTTACATGACATCATTCTGTTCAAGATAAGTCATTTACATGACTTATCTTGAACAGAGTGAAACAAGTGTAACACTGATTAAAGGCAATGAGATGCCTTGAATAACTGTTTAAAAATAACGTGTGTTGTGTTCATAAGATAAATATGAATGTAATTTTTTTTTTTTCAGATTCTTTCAATGATGTTGAAAGTCATTGAATGCAGTGTGTGGCAAATATCCATTATATAATGTATTATATTATATAAATTTATATATAACATTATATATACTTTACTTCAGTAAGAGTGTCATGATTACAAAAAAAACGTTTTTATTTTGCGATATTTTGTGATCCTGGGACATAATATCTAGAAAATTTATTACCTGCCCTTCAGTTGTATTACTTTGTGTGCGCCATTGACACTCCATAATTGAATTTCAGGCTTAGTAAATTACACTGCAGTTTGTATTACATAAAACATGGAAACTGGTGGTTTATATGCTGAAATTCCATGAAGTTTCCACACTGGGCTGTGAACACCAGTACATAAAAGAGTTCTGAGGCTTGGATTTCTCATGACGGTTCAAGATGTGTCATACTTGTAGCTCTAAGAGTTTTTGGTAAGATGTGAGATGTAACGGCCAAACTCATACATGCCCAGCAGCAGAATGCAGCTCAATCCTGCTGAGATGCGGCTGTAGGTGATGTGTCATCAGCATAACTGTGGTAGAAGTCATGTGAAGATATTACCAAGGGAATGGGGATGGAAGAGGACAGAGCACCGAGCCTTGTGGGACACCAGTGAAGATCTTGCATATACCATATGTTGATTTTAATGTCACCTGATACAAGCACCCCTCTGATGAGCCAATAATTCAAAGGTTGGTGACCTTGAAGACTGCAGAGAAGTCAAGAACAGATAAGTAGGAAGAGTAAAAGGTTGAAAGCTTCAGTGGGTCAGATGCAGACACTTCTTTTTTGTAGAATGGTGGATTTGCAAGAATTGAACTTTAAAAGGAGAAAGCACTATTAGTGTGTATGATATCCAAGGAATACGTAGGAAGGACCTTATTGGTCTGGAGGATAGATCGTTAGAAGAAGAGAAAAGAGAGGGTGATATCTATAGACTTTTTAAACTATTGGAGTAGGTTTGTTGAAGATCACGTCCAGAGCAGGTTTAATTTGAAAGATGACTATAATAGTAGGACCATTGTCCCACATAGAGAGCATGGCCAATTTTGGCCCTTGACACATGGCCATGGATGGCTGTGGCATCATCAAGAATCAAACTCGACTCTTCTGTTGTGCCACTCGGGACCACAAGATTTTCTTATAAGTCACCATGGAGAATGAGTAAATCTCTATTGACTGGAAGGAGGTTGTAAAGCTCATCTCTGAAGCTCCCTAGATCAGGGGTTCTCAAATTATTTTATAGCTGGGGGCCCCTTTATCTGAAACATAAATTCCAGGGATTCCCTTAGTACAAATTTTTTGCATTGAACTTTTCACTGAAAAAACACATTAGGTCCAAGGTGACATTATTTATAGTCCTGCTTGTTTTTGAGTTATTGAGGTCTTGATTAAGTCAATTCAATTCAAGTGACCAGTCAAACAGGCTAATAGCTATAATAATTGGTGGCTTGTGATTTCCAAAACTATCTACATGTGAAAAAAACAGAACCCCCTGGTTATGTGTCATGGACCCTGCTTGGAGAACCACTGCCCTAGAGGACCAGGAGAAAATACTATGAAGGTTAGTAGGAAAGGTTATGGTAACAGCATGATATTCATCTGATGAGATATTGGGATGTGAAAGACATGAGGGGTGAGAAGCTCCACTTCTGGGCTATAAGCAGACCCCTGCCAATCCATCATGGAGAGTGAGAGAATGCAGAGACAGAGGATGACAGAGCAGCTGGTGTTGCCGAGTTCTCCGTAGTGATCCATTTCCCTGTCAGAGCCAGGAAGTGGAGTGCATGGAACAAAGCCAAGGCTGAGATGAAGTCAGCTTTGTGGACAGATTGATAGTTCCAGAGCCCACCTACAACTACTGCCTGAGATTCTTACGAGATTATTGGCATTGCTATTTCTGAGATGTGAGAAGAAAGAGGTGCATGTTGGGAGAAAAGGAGCAGTGGCTAAAGTGGTTTACGAGATACTTAGAGTACCTGAGAACAAAGATGAGGAAGGAGTAGCTAAAAAGGACTGAGAAACACAAAAATGGTTGCTTAGCTAAGTTTCCAGCTTATACCAAGAGCCTGATTATATTTGGTCAGTGGTGGTCCCATATTGGTGCCTGAGTGAAGATGTAGTCCAGAACATTAGTTTAAGAGTTCAGGATGGCTATTTATTTATTTAGAAACATTATATTTACAGTGTACATATTTTCTCTTCCAATTTGAACTACTTTCATTCCACTAAGGCTATCACTCACACTTCTGCAATGTGTTATGATTCCTGGAATTAAACAAGACCGTCTCCATCAAAGCAACTGTTGAAACTGTCAAGGGTTCTTTATCCTTAGCAACAGGATTCCAGGCAGGTCATCATCTTCAACTGCCAAAGAGGGATCAACTGTGTGTGGTGTGTGTTTGCAGCAGCTGTGGAAATAGTAAACAGTAAACAGTTGAACAGTAGTTATTTAAATAATGCAACTATTTAACATTAGACATTGTACCTGTGTGTGTGTGTACAGGTACGACAGAGCGTGTGTGTTTAATCCAGGGTACGGTGGAGGCGCTGAATGGAGTCCATAACTTCATCGCTGAGAAAGTCCGTGAGATGCCACAAAGCAGCCAGAAAAGTGAACCAGTCAGCATCCTGCAGCCACAAACCACTGTTAACCCGGACCGAGTCAAACAGGTCAGTCACGCACATACACACATTCTACTTGAATGGCCAAAGAATTAAGATTTAATCACAGATTAAGCTGCTATCACATGAAGAACAGCCTGGATCCTGAGAGCAGTGAGGGAGTGTGTTATATTAAAGCCTGGAGTGTTGTAGAGATGACATGCTGGGGTGTTCCCCAGGGGGAAAGAGACAGACTGGGCCTGAAAAGAGCGAGAGCACTGGGTTATTTTTACCTGTGTGTTCCAGAGAAAGAGAGGGGGCAGCTGCATGGTAAGCCCCAGGATCAACAAATGGCTGAGATAAGCAATGACTGGTCAGTGAGACCTTATAGACCAAACCTCTACTCTCTTTCCCACTCATATACACACACACACACACACAGAGCAAGCTGTATATAGCAGTCTGATTTTCTGGAACCAGGTCTAGTGTGGTTTAGAGCAGGCAATGGTGAACCAATCACCTGAAACTTTACCACCTGTGTCTAAGTGAGTGACAGGTATCTGTAATGTTGCTTGCCAGTGACATCTCACCCTGCCTTCAGGCCTGTAAAGGAAAAAGTAACAAGCATAAGACACTGAGATTAGCGACGTTTGAATTAGTTTTATTCAATTTATACAGTGACAAATGCAAAAAAATCCATTAAAGTAAATTACTTGGACCAATCTTATAGTGCAGCAAATATGACTCTCCCTAATTCTCTATGCTCAGAATTTAAATTCAAATTTTCTTCAGGAATTTATTACAAAATTTTAACAAAACTAAATCTCTGATAAATATAAAGAATTTCCATCTTCAGTTTGCAGAGTGCAGATTCTTTAACACTTGTGTTATTGTCGAGAAACTCAATGCTGTTCCTTAAGGCTTCTAACCTTCTCTGATGCAGGCTAAACTGATCGTGCCCAACAGCACAGCTGGTCTGATCATTGGTAAGGGTGGAGCAACGGTGAAGTCGGTGATGGAGCAATCAGGTGCATGGGTGCAGCTCTCACAGAAGCCGGAGGGCATCAACCTGCAGGAGAGAGTGGTGACAGTGAGTGGCGAGCCCGAGCAGAACCGCAAGGCTGTAGAGATTATTGTGCAGAAGATCCAGGAGGACCCTCAGAGCAGTAGCTGTCTCAACATCAGCTACTCCAATGTCACAGGACCTGTGGCCAACTCCAACCCCACAGGCTCACCATATGCCAACAGTGCTGAGGTTTTGCCTAGTGCTGCTGCTGCTGCCGCTGCCACTGCGTCCACACTGCTTGGCCAGGCGGGCCTTGCCAGCTTCCCCTCTGCAATGTCTGGCTTCTCCGGCAACGACCTGCTGGCCATCACCTCTGCCCTGAACACACTCGCTAGTTATGGCTACAACACCAACACTCTGGGGCTTGGCCTGAACCCCGCAGCCGCCTCTGGAGTGTTAGCCGCCGTTGCTGCTAGTGCTAACCCTGCAGCTGCTGCTGCAGCTAACCTCTTAGCATCGTACGCCAGCGAGGCATCCGGAGGAGCGGCTCACCCGGCTGCACCTGGGCTTGCTGGCTTCTCTCTGGGTTCTCTGGCAGCCGCCACGGGAGCTTCCAACGGCTACCTGAACCCAGCCTCCTCCCCGCTGGTGGCCTCCTCACTGCTGGGGACTGAGAAACTTGCCGAGGGTGGTAAGGAGGTCCTGGAGATTGCTGTGCCTGAGAACCTGGTGGGCGCCATTTTAGGGAAAGGGGGGAAGACGTTGGTGGAGTACCAGGAGCTGACAGGGGCACGCATCCAGATCTCGAAGAAGGGCGAGTTCATCCCAGGCACACGCAACCGCAAAGTGACCATCACAGGGTCGCCGGCAGCAACGCAGGCCGCGCAGTATCTCATCAGCCAGCGGATCACGTATGAGCAAGGCGTCCGTGCCACAAACCCTCAGAAAGTGGGCTAGAGAGGGAACTCAAGTGATGGGGGGAGGGAGGGAGGGCAGCGAGGAAAGGGATTCGAAAGAGGAACGAGCAAGAGAGCAGTCAATGAATGAGATGAATGAACAAAAGACAAAAATGGAGGAAAGAGGTCGGTAAGGGGAACGGAAGAAAAAAGAGTGCGTGTCCATGTTCACGTTTCAGAGGAAAAGAAACAAAACAAAAAAATGTGACTGATATGAGGAAAGAAAGATGTTCACCTGTGGACCTGGGGGCAGAGGTGTGTAAGAATTTGGGACTGAAATTCTGCTGTTCTTTTTTTTTTTTTATTATTTTTTAAACTTGAGCTAAGTGGTGTAGATTATGAGGGGCTCAGTACTGAACCCTGTGGCACTCTGGGAGGGAGGAGACTCAGGCCTCACCTCCTTTGTTTTTCTCACAGCCAGGGACCAGCTAGGTTCCATTTTATTTTTCTGTCATTGGTGGAGCCTGTACAAGTTAGTCCAAATTTATGACAAAGACCTCCACATAGGCAATGGGTTTGGCAGCAGCCCCTCTTGGGGTCAATTCAGTATCAAAGGTTTGGCCCTTTACAGATTTATATGTATTTTAGGCCTGAAGCAGTCTTGTACGGTTTTCCAAATTAACATTAGCGAGGCAGAAATTTTTTTTGTCTACCCTCGCTAGCCGTTTCAGATCCATGTTACTGGCTTTCTCCCATTAATCGGACAGCAGATTACTCTCAGTCACAGTAGATTTAGATTTTACTTAAACCTGTGATTTCAGGTTGACCTGAATGTATAAAGACTTCCTGGTCTTGCTTTTTTTAAAAAATATGTGTCAGGAAGTTCAAACTGAGTCTTTGTTTGGCATCAGCAGCCGAATCTGACTCAGCCGCAGAAAGGCAGGCAGACAAAAAATGTCAAAGGTAAAAAGGTCCCTTTGAGAGGACAGGAATGTAAACACACACACACATACACCCACACACACACTGCAAGTGCAGTTTAGTCAATTGATCCCTCTTTGGTGCTATAAGGAAATCACTAATGAGAAAACATCAGAGATTTAAATTTCTTACTTAGCTAGATTTTAGCACTTTGGGGTTGAATTTGCCTTCCCCTAATTATTAATTAAAAGCAATTTTGTGATTTGGTCATAACATCATTACAAATGAGACACATTAGAGAAAACAAAAACACGCTTTTCAGCTGCTAACACTATTGTTTGGGATAACTGACTTCACCTGAAATAATTGATGCAAGAACTTCAGAATCTGCATTTGAAACATCTCAAAACTAATCGTCCTACTGATTATAAGACTTGGGACAGATAGTCACACTAACATTACCATTAAGAAATAAGCACCTTGAGTGTTATGCCAGACTCAAATATCCACTATATTACTCCAGTAAACACTGGTGATTTTTAAAACGTGTGGGTTTTTTTTTTTGTATGAATAGAGCTCAAGCTGATATACCTCATGTTTGGAAAGAATGGGAAAAGAAACGAAGATTTCCAGTTTGTATGCAGTGCAACAAAGTCCTCGATTGAGTTCCACTTGGCACCTAGTTCACTACTGCGCAAACTAGCCTCGATGTCAGGCTGCCGGAGGTCTGGCAGCGGAAGGAAGGGAGCGCATACAATGCAACGCAGCCTTTGTAAAAATATTAATAGTAAGCTGTTTTCCACTCTGATGCTGGTGTGAGTTATCTGGCGTGAAGGAATCCCATGTCTTAGTGAGACACAAACATACCAAGAGCGCTCGTCTCAGAGAAACTGCACATCTTCTAGCATTAAGGCTGAGGCTCAATGCCTTTCCTGTGCAGTTCTCTGTTTCTTTTTCTTTTTTTTTTTTCTTTTTTTTGGGTGCTTTGCCCGAGCGTAACAACCCTGTATCCATTGTGTTGTGGGATGCGTTCTTTGGAAAACAGCATGGCAGAGTAATAAATAGCATGTTTTTTTTTTTTAAGGCCATACACTTAGCATCGTCGCCTCTGCTGCTAACTGCATTTTTAAATCCAGCAAGGGAGATATGAGGTACAGAACTTGTAAAGATAAACAAGAAGGTGATCTCTTTTAAACCACACTGTGAATCAAGCAGCCGACACCATCCTAAACTCTGGAATGTACTGTACACATTGCAGCGTCCACTAACGCACAGCACAGCGGGGCTGGATGCTGTGGACCCATCGGTTCTGCCAGTCGAGAGATACTCTGGGTCAGCTCTAACGGCTCGGAATTCACACCAGCCATTAATTAGCAGATCTCTGTTTGAACCACGGCCGTCTATATATAACCACGTGGCAATGCCCGATCTTCTACTGACCTAAATACACACTCGCAAAGACATTCATCAACTGCCTCCAATTCCCAGACCGTAATCTGCTTTGGAACCAGGGGGAACAGAAACCAAGAGTTAGAGGAAGGGGAGAGAGCAAGAACGAGAGACACGGCGATCCATTTATATGCATCGAATTATTGCAACAAAGATTGCCTTAAGAAATCTGTTACGTGCACTGCTTTTGGCAGGAAGTTTATCAACAGAACATTTTACGAAATTCATCCATCTCAAGAATTGTCACTGCTGAGGAGCAATTACTGCACGCTGTCGGTTTCGGGCTAAATAATTTATTTTTGAGATTTGAGATGAAAGTGCATATGCAATTTCAGAAGCACAAGCCCAGCACAACCGCATGCAACATCTCTGTGCATTTTGTTGTGGAAATTTAATATGGTGAAAATGAAAAGACTTCAAATGAAATTGCAACTTCATTAGCCATGGACTCTCCTTCTCTGTTTTTCGCTCTGACACTGCATATCTCCCCGGTCTCTAGTCTCTCTTTCCTTCTCTTTTCAGGCTTTTAAAAAATTTTAAATGTGTTCCTTATTTATTTCCTACTAATACTCTCTCTCTTTTGCTTTATTTCTTTTTTTTCTTTCATCAGTTGTATGGTTTCTTTTTTGGATGTGGTAACTGCGGTGGTCCCCCAGCTCAGTTCGTCTATCCTGCTCTCAGTCTCGAGAAGCTCGGCCAGCAGCATAGATTTTGTACACTTTTCCGGCCACAACCTTCAGAAGGTTGGCATCTGATTGGCACTCAGCACTTCCGAGCACTGTTTTTCACCTGGAAAACAAACTTTTGAATAGAGACACAGTGAGTTTCAGAGTAAAATGAGTCAGATTGCTTCTTGGGCACATTTATTGAAATGGACCAGACCCTTTAACAAAGCTAGTGTTCCATCCTGACGTCCTTGGTACTGCTCCATTGGCAAAAAATTGCCCATGTGGCTAGCTATGTTTCTTAAATGAAGGTCACTTGGCTATTGTACTCATGTGCCAGATTGAAACAGACTGAAAAATCACTTTAAAAAATTGGTAACTACCTCAATACTGTAACTTGAACAGGGTCCTCAAGGGACCTTTTGCAAGGATGATGTCAGAACGGATGAGCTCCACAGGGGGATCACCTTAGCACCACATTATCTCCTAGCTTCCTGCGTTCTTGCTCTCCTCTCTGGTTAATGGTGGCAGTTGATGAGTGTGTTAGAGTACATTCCTTGGCTTGAAGTATGTGCAGGCATTCCTGCCCCCTCTCCTCTTTCCTCTATGGGGCAGTGGATGACTACACCATGAGCACCATGCTGTTAGACTGCACTGCTGCTCCACAATTTCGTCTTCTCTCTGTGAACTCTGACCTGGAAACAGTTCTGTACCTCGACTCAAATCCATTTTCACACCTGACCTAAGATCAGTTTGCCCTAACCGTTATGAGAGTGTAAATAGACTTGCTCCAACACCCTCAAACACAGGGAATTGGTGCTTAAAAGGAGGGCTGGATGCCTGAAAGATCCAGAGCAAAGAACTCTGGGAAAGGGGGATGATACCCACCTCAAGCTCGAACGATGACCGTCGTTCGTATCCTGTGCTCTCTATCCTCTCTCTCTCAGAGAACGGTCTGAGGTCATTCTTTTCCTCTCCCTTTTCCCCCTTTTTTAAAATGAAACTGTGGATTCCGTCCTGTCCCATGGTCTTCGTGGAACTTTTAGTGTCGTTCTCTAGTTTGTAGTCTAAATGCAGTTGTCTTGCGCCGTGGGTTTCAGTGTGTGAACTCCGTTATACTTGTGTGTATGACGACAGTGCCAATCGAGCCAGATTAAGATTAGCTTTGCCATTTGTTTGTGCATTAGAATTCGCTCTAATTGGAGTGCTGGTGTCCATATCGACGTCCCTGATGATTTTTTTCGAACTACATAAATAAAAATGTAAAGAAATATTGGAAGCAATATTGTAGCATGTCGTCCAGTTTTTGTGTTTTTGTTATGTCTGTTGTATGAACCTTTGGATTTAATACACTTTTGAATGAATAGGTTTACATGTACTTTTTTGTAATACTGTAAAGAAAGTAAAGAAAAAAAAATCGAAAAAATGCTGCTATTTGATAAATATACGAGAAATATTTTAGTTGAAAAGATGTCTGATCCGTTTATTAGAGTTACGCTCGTTTTTGGCAGGAGCACAAACGAGGTGTGTCGATACAAATAACATAGCCGTGAAATAAAACCTGTGACCCACGCAGCTTCTTAACATGTAGACGTGCGATCAAGCATTTTAGATATCGCTAACTATTTAGACGCATCGATCAAGTGCCAATCAATCGATACCTTTTAGTTTGAATGAAAAGATAATCAAAAGAGCAAAACTTTGAGAAAAAAAAACATGAACAAAGAGCAATGTCAGTGTTGTTTTTAACTCCATAGTTGCATAGAGAATAATAATGATAGTTCTTTTATGCATAAACATGGTTTTTATACACTCGGTCGAGAAAGCATCCTGTGCGTTCGTTTGACTTGTGGCTTCCACGCAGCTCTTCCTTCATATTCTCTCTGTAGGTCGGCATGGAGTAGGCATAAACATGTTATAATCATGTCGTAAACGCGTTATTAAGCACCCATAACATGTCCCATTTATGAAAGTGTGTTTTGTGGAGTTAGGTGTTTATCTTTTTTGCACGTCTCTATTGCATGATATCCAAGTGAATTATCAGGGGGGCGGGGAATCAAAACTAACAGAAAAAAATAAATAAATACGTTTCGTTGAGTGTCTAGAGTCATTCTGAGGCACAGTTTTGCATGTGGCGCAGATCGAACACGTTTTCTGTTAACAGCTTCAATTTTTATTCCTTTTGCCTTTTTTTTTGGAAAGATATCGGAAGAGCTCTTATGGTTTATAGACTGGTACGGTAACCATGGGAACTGGCCCTGCACTGTAAAAAATTAAATGTTGGATCAACAAGAAGATCTTGCAGCTAAAGGGTATAAAGCAGTTCAATAAAGATTAATGAAGCTGTTTCTGGTCGAAAGTAACTCGTTAGGCAGTGGTGGCTCAGCTTAACAGCGAAGAAGGGTGCCTGTGTAGGCAGCATTTTTGGGGCGTGTTTATGCTCCTGGGGTAAAACGTGGTACCACTTGTAAGGCAGGATAAAGACCTCTCTGTGAATGCATTAAAGTTTGAAAAGGACTGTTAAAGCGAGTCAGGAAAGTGCTGTTTGTTTGTGGTTAAAATGCTGCCCAGTGAGACCAAGTACAGAAAAACATAGTCATCTTTAAAAATACAACCTTGTGATAAAATCGTAAACATATTTTACCGCAATATAAAAATGTAATAGTTTATCAGCACTGTTCTTGGATTGTATTCAACCTCATTTGGACGTAAGCTTATGCTGAATGAACATCTTAATCCTTACGCTATGTTCACACTAACAGGTTACAAAGCGATGGATGATCGTTCGTTTTTTATCTACGTGAGTGACATGGAGCTGTGATTTCAGCGACAGTGCCAAAAACATTTGGACTGAGATTTTCTCAATTCTATGCAAATTAGGTATGACTCTGTAATATAACAAATCCAAACGAATGGCTCAAATGATTCCTTTGACCAATACTATTGTGTATATGGTCTGACATTTCTTCAGTTCCCCACTCACAACATTATACCTGTAATTAGTTCCCATTTACTGTTTGATGAACAAAAATGGAAGAAAAGCCTGTGTGCTTTCATCTTATCCAGTCATATCAGACCTTTCATTAAACGTGTATGAAGAAGAATTAAACCTGGAAGGAAGTAGCAGAGATCGTAGGTGCCTCTGGTGAGTGTATGTAGCTAGTACAGTTAGAATGCTTTGCTAATCTGAGAACGAGGCTAGTATAAATCCGAACATGTAACGTGAAAATCAAACAACCAATTTTCACACTGATTAGTGCGTTATTTAATTTGTGTTTAGCTAGGTAGCTATAGCTATATATATACACACACGCCTACTGCTGTTTCTCATTGGAAAAGGAAATCCTGGATAGGCCACGCCCCCAAACGATGACAGTAGCAGTTGAACAAGCGACGCTTGTGACATGTCACCTGATAGTGTGAACACAGGACTATTGAGTTACTTTAATTTAAGATAGATAATAATTAATAGTAATATTACATATGTACAGTGCGGGGACAGAAATGCGGTCCGTCTGTCGTTTAGAGGATAAAATGCCCATGCATGCAAAACGTCTGCTACGTTACGTTAGGTTACATTACGTTACCTTGTAAGTCATATTCACGTGAATCAGTTGGATGTCGTAACTTGATTCTCCTAACCCCGGCTGTAATTTTTCTGAATGTATTTGCATTTTTACATAAAATGATAACAGAATGTTATTTCCGTGTTCCGTGTCTGTAGGTGGAGGCTGTTTAAACTCATGTGCGTGTGTGTGTGTGTAAGTGTGCGAACGCCGCATTAGCGCCTGTGTTTTTATCTTCTGATGCCATTTCTCCTTCCTCTCTCGTCATCAAATGCACTTTACTGAGCATTAGGTCCCCATGTCAACACACACACACACACAGTGGAAACCTCCTGGATGCAAACCGAAACCAAGCAACCTGTTCTTAACCTTCACACAGTGCGGTTTTCCTCTTGCTCTCGTTTTGTTTTCTTTCGTTAATTGTTATGATTATGATTTGAGCTGTATTTTTTGTATTTTTTTTTTTTTTTGTAATTTTTGTTTTCAAGGGAGATCTGAAGGAGTGTGTACGAGATTCCAGCATTCCTCCCATCTCCCTTACTGCATTCCCTTTTGTGTGTGAGTGTGTGCGTGTGCGTGTGTGTGAGTTTTGTGTCTGTAATTTACTGACACACAAGCGCTAGTTACTGTTTTTTTTTTTCAATGCTTTGAATGTGAAAAGTGTTTTTTGATTTGAAATCTGTAAGTTATGTTCGTTGAAGAGGAATGGTAAATAAAACACAGAAACCTCGAAAATGTCTCAGCACTCTCAGTCTGCTAAAAAAGGAACTCGTTTCTTTGGTGTGACTCATATTAAATGTTTTTAATTTTATCCTCATTCAGAAATCACACCCACACAGATACATTCAATTTATGCATTTTGGATCAACAAAAATATAAAGCCACAATAATGGGCAGAAAGGTGTAGCTCATTTTCCAAGATAATACAATAAACATCTCGATATATGATAAACAATTCAGTCTATGAAAGATACACATTACTGTGCAAAAGTTGTAAACATATATATATATATATAGCTGCTCGTCTGTTCCATAGCCAGGTGAGTGTTATTCCCTCATTATTTCACTAAAGGCCTAGAGTTGATTTCAAGTGTGGCATTTACATTTGTTAACTTCCAATATCAAGTCCAAAGAGCTGTCGCTGCCAGTGAAGCAAGTCATCATTAGGTTAAAAAATCAAAACAAACCCATCAGAGAAATAGCAAAAACATGAGGTGTGGCTAAATCAAATATTTGGTACATTCCTAAAAGAAAAAAAATAAAGAATGCACTGGTGAGCTCAGGAGCACCAAAAGGCCCAGAAGACTACGGAAAACAACTGTAGTGGATGACAGAAGAATTCTATAGCTGGTGATGAAAAACTCCTTCACAGCAGTTGGCCAGGTCAAGAAAACCCTGCGGGAGGTAGGTGTATCTGTGTCAAAGCCAACAATCAATAGAAGACGTCACCAGAGTAAATACAGAAATTTTACCACAAGGTGTACACCAGTGGTAAGCCTCAAAAGCAGGAAGACTCCATGGGGACTGACAGGCACAGAGGCCAAGCTTCCTTCACTCTTCACTGGGACTGACAGACACTGAGGCCACGCCTCACGACACAGGCAGCTGATCACTGATTCACTTGTGAATCTCTGTTTGATTCTGCTGCAAATTTCTAAATCTTTACACATTTGGAGGTTGTGAAAAAATTCAAAGTGTGAGGAAATACGGATGATGTCAGCTTCCCTCTGATAGGAAACCCGCAAGCCAGATCTCTCTCTCTTTCTCTCACTCTGTCTCACACACACACACACACACACAGAGGTGACACTGCCGCACTGCAGTGTGACTGTGTGCTTACAATTTAATTATGATGAATGAAGAGACAAGTGATAGAGTGTGTGCCATGCGTCGCAGACGCTGTGTGTACTAATGTTTGAGACAAAAGCAAGTGTGAGTTGTCTGGTCTGTGTCTAAACATGGAAATACACAAATAACCACTATTAATAGTGTCGTAGTAATCCTTTCATTTCATTCACGTACCATACTACAGCACACAGTGTGTAACGATACTATTCTGGGCTTACAAGAACTATACAGATGTTATATACAGTGGTCATTATTATAGGGTAGCGTTATGTGATCGCAGCTTTTAACATACGTGATTGATTTATCCTTAAGGCCATGTTTAGAATTATTTTATGAAAATGCTCAATCGAATTTTGGTCAAAACAGAACCTTACACATGGAATCCAGTGTATCCTCCTCCACAGTCTGATCTACTGTCCTATTTTCTGCTCCACTCACAGGCCTAAAGTAGAGCACGGCTATTTCTAGAGCTCCCTTCTCCAATCATATGAACCATAAAGCCATCATTCATGATTAGGAGAACTGCAGGCTAGTTTGGTACAGATTTACAAGCTACTGTCTGTTAGAATAAAATCACAGTCTGTCTCCAAGCCTGCTAAGTGGAGGAATGTAATTCTGTAATGCTAACAGTAGCATTGCCTCACATTAAAAGCATCATGGATCTGGTCGTGACTTTTGACCTTCACCTCATGAACGTTGGCGCCCCCTTCCTCAGCTCTGTAGTGATTTCCCCGCAAAACAGTGAATTGGTAAATGAAAGCGAAAAAGCCCTATTCATCATTATTATTTTATTCGATTTATTTATTTTATGACTGTTTTGAGAAGGAAAATGTGCTGGTAGCATTTGTCAAACTGGATATGAACAGATTTGTTCGTAAATTGTAGGGCTATTTGTACAAGAAATGTGGTATTCATGAAGGTCCAGTTAGTTGGGAAAAGAGGTTGTATCCTACGCTTCACTCCTGAGTTTGTGTTTGTGGTCAGCTTCAAATTGTATAATTGCGAAGAGCTACTGCGATTTCATATACGGATTATACTATCAAGTTTAAATCACTTACTTATTTCACTTACACACCAATTTAATTGACATTTTGTGTAACTCAGTCATTTCACACTGAGGAAAGTGATTCTAAAACAAAGCCATAAACTACAGCAAAAAAAAACTACTCATTCAATTAGGACAAATGTAATGGCACCCTATAAAAGGAGGAAGAGGTAGTGTAGTGTAAAGGTAGTCTACCTTTTTTTTTCTTCACAATTTCTGTTTTTGTGTCTCTTTCATTGCTGTTGTTTAAATGGAGGATTATTGCTGTAAAGTCTCTGGTTACTGTGGTGTGTTAAAAACAGAATAAGTGTATTATATGTCTTGTGAATTTTAAGTGGTTTGTTTCAAATGTTACAATATTTTAAAAAGACAAACCACAAATGCATTATTGTAAAAATTCCTTACAATTAAGCTATAATTTTATTACACACTCTGTCCATCCTTCCCACCGCTCCTTTCCTTGTTTTGTGTTTTTCTTTCTTTCTCTATTCCTGCCTCTTCTGTTTTTCTCCTGCTGTCCCTCGATATACAGAATGACCTTAATATACTGAGAATTATTGCAGAAATTGAAATGTTTTGTTCCATCTTTCATATTATATGTCCTTATATCTATTTCTCCCTGTCTCACCAAAACTACCCCCCACCAACCACACACACACACACACACACACACACACCTCCCCTTAAGCTTTATGGAAGACTATTCATCTAATATTGCAACAACCTTGGTTTTCATTTTCACCCACCCACAAACACACACACATATACACATCTTGCCACAGAAGAGGACAGCCATATTTCTAATGATATTAATTAAGACCAACTATCCCCCCACACACACACGCACACACACACACACACACACATACACACAGCTACACACACAGCTACACACACAAAGCTCAGCCTTCTCCCAGCAGTGACATCACACAGATGACACTCCAACACTCTTCAGCAATCAGTAACCATCTCAGATCTGCTGCTGCGGCCCAATCGGTCTGATCACAGTCTCAGACGAGTGTTATGGTCCGTCTGGACATCCTCGCTCTGCCTCTGCCACAGTTTCACCATCCGTCAATAACGTTTCAAGGTCATACGTCTCTGAACGCAGCGCATATTCTAGTCCTTTTGACAGCGCAATGGCGATTTCCTGTTAGACCCTATACGATGAGATCGGCCGCAGTGCTGGATAATACAATCGGATATTTAATTATCAGTGTGGAACATATACAAGTACATGGAACATATATGTAACTGTATGTGTGTGTGTGTGTGTGTGTGTGTGTCACTTTTTTCTTTTAAGATAGTAATAGGAGAGGATTTGATGGTAAAATCATGTTGTCAAGGCGACAGGTTCGTAGAGGATGGGGGTGGGGGGGAGGTGACTGGTGGGGGGATGCTTCTCTGACAGAATGCTGGGATATTCCGGTCACGGATGCATCGCTATGCCACCGTAACCGTGGCAACCTGGTTTTCCTGATCCCCACTCCAAGAGGACCAGGTAAGTGTGGTTAAATATCAGGAAGAGCTTGGCAGTGTCTCTCTCTCTCTCTCTCTCTCTCACACACACATACACACACGTATGATTAGAGGCATAATTTCACCTCACCGCCTCCTCGGTGTGTAAAATCTTCTGATCTTCCTGTCCAATCAGTGCCTTAGAAACACTCAGAAGCTCTCACAGAGTATTTAAGCATTGAGGCTGTGTATACAAACAAAAAAAGGAAAACGATACCAACAGTAATGAGAACAATAACGCCAACAATGACAACGATACCAACAGTAATGAGAACAATAACGCCAACAATGACAACGATACCAACAGTAATGAGAACAATAACGCCAACAATGACAACGATACCAACAGTAATGAGAACAATAACACCAACAATGACAACGATACCAACAGTAATGAGAACAATAACACAAACAATGACAACGATACCAACAGTAATGAGAACAATAACGCCAACAATGACATCATAACATGATGACAATAACATAAACAGTGACAATGTACGAGCAGAAAGAGATCAAGCACAGAACCAACAACTATGATAGATTTCAACTTTAACAATAATTACAATAATTTTGAAGAAAAAACGAGTATACATATAAAAATTTAAAACAAAACTTCACCGGTTACGATAGAATAGTTTATCAGTATGGTGAAAGTGATGTATTCTCGGTTAGCAGTAAATGCTAAGTGCAATTACAGTGTAATATTAGTCCTACAAAGTCTTTCACTGATCTGAGAGAAGCGTTAATGTTCCTGATGGGTTTGTCTTGTTTCTGCTGTCACTGTGCTTTTAATAAAGAATTAACAGCTACTGGCTAGCTAGTTAAATGTTTAGCTTCATTCATTAACTAGTTTATACTTAGTCCAGTACTTAGTCTAGACAGCACCCAACAGTGTTTTTACAACTTTAACCACTTTGTCAGTTTGTTACTCTCACTACTGTCATTACATAACCCAGGAAACAGGAAACTGCGAGGGTTCAGGACCTCATCATTGTTCAATAACAAGGAAAATTGGCCACTGTGAAGCCACTCACCACCCACCAAGTCCAAAAAAACAGCCCAGGTAATACATTTTCTAATTTTTAATCAGAGTGAAGTGTTGGTTAATAAAGGAATAAAACAATAATCAGTGACAGAGTGGTGTGATGAAGCAGAGTTACTGTTACCACCTGAAACGTATTCCTCTTATTGCTTATTATTGCTTATACACAGCAATTTGACAACAAATACAGTGTTTAATTTATTAAGGAGTGACATCATGTTTTTATCCATAACCTTTTACATTTTGTTGTGAAATGTCCACAAAACAAGTCAGTTCCTGTTGTCACTTTCATTACCATAGCTACAGACAGTCGTTCCCTCTTCGTCATGTTACTCCGCTGTCCTGAAGACATGTCAGAAAATATACTGAGCACTGACACTGGAGACTCCTTCCATAAATGCTTTTCTTATAGAAGGATTATTAGAGTGAGTGCATTAATATAAACCTGTGATTTGCAGCTGCGCTTCTGTCAGAGCTGCTGTTATAGAAAATTAATCAACACCTTCTGACCAATCAGAATCCAGAATTCAACAGCGCTGTGGTATAAATTACATTACATTTACATGACAGGACAATTTGAGGCATAACACAATATCAAGTTCAGTTTGTTCTGTATGATCCACTTATTATCTTGTGATTTTTCCATTGCAAAGTGAACGTAATGTTTGTCACAAGATGGTGACAGTGTCCCAAAATGCACTGCAGCGAAACATTGTGACATCACCCCTCATAACTTAATGTGGTTTGGCCTTAGACCATATGGATTTGGCACATTCCCAGTGAACAAAGGCGCCTGATTAATATCGCCCATGACTATGGGTAGTGCACAAAGCAATGAAGACAGCTCCCGCCGCAGCAATGTGATCGCTAATAACATCGTCTTATAGCTTATCTCTTGTTTTTTTCCCCTCTTTGTTCTTTTAACTGATTTCAGCAGAGCCCGGCGTCGGACAGCGCTGCAGCTGCAATCAGAGCTGATCAATAACTATTTGCGACGGCACACCAGCACTGATTCAGGATGCAGCTCTCGCCCTGCCGTTGCCATGGAAACCACCGCCGCAGTGCTGCGGGCTGAAATTGGGAGATGGAGGGGAAAAGATGAGGGGAGGTGGGGGAGCGAGGGGCAAGCAATACAGGTGGGATAGGTAGATGAAATGAGAGGGAGGAAGAAACACAGGGAGACAGTCACTGGATGATTTTAGTATATTTCTCTCTGGTCTATGTTGGCTGACTACTAATCATCGAAACAGCCATGAATGTCTTTAGCACAAAGAAAGGACAATTCGGGTTCACAATGTCTGAGAACTACTGATTCTACGAAGCCACGCCTGATTTAACTCATTAGCTCATTAGTCCAGGTGTGTCATGAACATGTCACATGGTGCTGAGCTTTATTTCAATAGGCATTCAGGTTTATTCTTTTCACACACTCGCTTGGCATCATCTTTTATCATCTCATTTTAATTTCTAGAAAGTTCCATTCTTCTTGATCCTACTGAAGCATCAGTGATTCATCAGTTTGTGAAAGACCAACAGCATACCCATACAGCAGGGGATTCTGCACTGAATATGGTCAAGACTAGCAACATAGGGGTCATTTATACCAATGGGAAATGTATTATGGACCAAACATGGTAAAACTGTACACAGGAATGTTTAAGATTTAACTGTCTTTGGGATTTTGTCCAAAAATAGAGCCTTACTTAATATTTATGCAGCATTATGGCCTATGTTGCCCCAAACCAACCAGCATTCTGGCCCATATGATGCCAGACATAGTGGAAAAACATGGTCTCATTAAGACTGAATTGTGTTTTTGGCTCAAGATTTAAGATTTTATTTGTCACGTACACAGTTATATACAGTATGTAACTTCCACTGAAATGAAAACATGGTCTACTCCTCCTTAGACTGTGCATTAAAAATAAGAAATGAATACGAAAGAAGTACAAAGGAAGAATAAGGATAGTGCCAAAAGAGTACCTGCTGCACCACCATACCATACCACACCATACCATATCACACATCAACCATTAACTGTACACAGTCTCTTTTTTGCTGCCTCACAGCCTCAGGGTCCCTGGTTTGATCCTGAGCTCGGGTTACTGTCTGTGGAGTTTAGCATGTTCTCCCCATGTCTGTGTGGGTTTTTTTCTGGGTTCTCCGGTTTCCTCACACCTCCCAGTAGGCATACTGGCTATGCTAAATTGACCCTAGGTGTGAATGTGTGTGCATGGTGCACGTATTCCCGGCTCGCATCCTGTATACCCAGGACAGACTCCGGAGCCACTGTGACTCTGACTCACGCTTACTGAAGGAGTTACGAAGCCTGAGCGAAACTTCAATGTGCCACTAAAAGGGCTCGATTTTTCTGTAGCTTGAGAGCAATTATAAGCTAAAAAGTAATGTAAGGTTAGCTTGGGTTAGTTCTTGGTAAGAACCCAGTTTGGAACATAAACTAAAGAATGAATTAATAATTTGTACTCTTCTTTAAAGAAATCCTGCCATGGATAAGCTGATGAAGTCACTTTTAAGTGGATTTTTAAAAATTTATTTTGCAAGAATCGACATTTATTTAACAAATATAACAAAAACATTGTAATTACAGTGAACTGTCATACAGTGGCGCTGGATTTGACCACTCATAGCGCCATCAGTGTATAAAACGCAACTCCTCCAAACCTACAGGTGGCGCTGTTGAGCATTCGTGATGGTGATAAGTTTTCGTTTCTGTGTTCGTAATAAATTTTTGTTTATGTATAATAGTACAACCTTAGATAATGTGCTAAAAATCAGTTTATTATACTTTAGTAGAATTTCATACTATATTGACGAGTTTTTCTTTTGTTTTTATTTTTAATCCAGTAGGTGGCGCAATGTACGGCGCGTGCGAGCTGCCTGAACTCATAGAAGAAGAGAAGAAGAAGAAGAACAGGAAGTAATATTACTTGTATTTTGTCGAAATAAATTTAACCACAACGAAATGTTGTGTTTTTAAATAATAATTCGATCTTCATACTTGTAGAAATCATCTTAAAGTTGTATATCATGTGCTTTTAGAGTCATGTTATCTCATATGTTTGTCGCTAGATGACAAAAGACGAGTGAACTCTGGATACAGCCCAAATATGTCGAGACGCCCTACTTAGGTAGGAACTACTGAGGAAGGAAGCACACTAAATAGTGCACTATGTGAATAAATTATCGCTATTTGGGATTCGGCCACTGGTTCTGTAGGTGATGTTGAAGCAGTTAGAATGGCAAAATCTGAAGTGATTTCTGAAGAGTTTGAAAGATACATTGTGAAAGATGTAAGTGAAAAGCTGACTATTTATGCTTTTAATTGATCTTTTTTTTTTTTAAAATGAAAATAAACTGTTATTATGGTGTTGAAACAGGCTCCACCGACTGTTTACTACATTCCAGACTTTATAACAGAAGCAGAAGAAGAGTATCTCCTACAGCAGGTACATATTTATTAAGCATTTATTAATCATAATACACTGTATAAATCCTCACCTGTGTGTGTGTGTGTGTGTGTGTGTTTCAGGTGTACAAAGCCCCCAAGCCCAAATGGACACAGCTGTCAGGAAGGAGACTCCAGAACTGGGGTCTGTCCTCCTCTCATGATATATTTTTAATTTTTTTTTTTTTTTAAAGTTTATCCAAAAAGAAGATTTGTTTTCTTCTTTTGGTTCTTTTGTGTTGTTGTTACAGGAAAATAAAAACCTTCAGTTGTGCAAACTGCATGTCTAAATCATCCACACGCTTCATTTTGAACATAAATGTTTTAATAAATTCTGTATTTAAGATTGGAACTTTATTATCATTCACATAACATCTAACAGTAGCTATAAGCTATAAAAGCTATAAACTGGTAGCTATAAGCTCCTGTTTGTTAGCGACATTAGCCTTGTGCTCCAGTGCTAAACTCAAGAGCCGCACGTAGCACACCAGCCATGTCTCTGCCAATCGTCTACAGTTCTGGTAGAAAAAGAAAATTTTGGCATCGTGTGAACTACTACAGGTCTCAATCATCATGTTTTTGTGTGTTTTCTGTCTGAAATCAGGAGGTCTTCCTCATCCGAAGGGGATGATTGCAGAGAAGCTCCCTGATTGGTTGCTGAGCTACACAGAAAAGATATCAGGCCTCGGAGCGTTTGCTGGGAAAAGCGCCAATCATGTGCTGGTGAACGAGTACAGGCCAGAGGAAGGCATCATGGTACATCACACACTGATCATTATTAATGTCATATCTCACAATACTCACACCACTATACTCACACCACTATACACCACTATACTCACACCACTATACTCACACACACTATACACCACTATACTCACACCACTATACTCACACCACTATACACCACTATACTCACACACACTATACACCACTATACTCACACCACTATACTCCACGATACTCACACCACACCACTATACACCACTATACTCCACGATACTCACACCACACCACTATACACCACTATACTCACACCACTATACACCACTATACTCACACCACAATACACCACTATACTCACACCACTATACTCCACGATACTCACACCACACCACTATACACCACTATACTCACACCACTATACTCACACCACTATACACCACTATACTCCACTATACTCACACCACACCACTATACACCACTATACTCACACCACTATACTCACACCACTATACACCACTATACTCCACTATACTCACACCACACCACTATACTCACACCACTATACTCCACGATACTCACACCACAATACTCACACCACTATACACCACTATACTCACACCACTATACTCACACCACTATGCTCACACCACACCACTATACACCACTATACTCACACCACACCACTATACACCACTATACTCACACCACACCACTATACACCACTATACTCACACCACACCACTATACACCACTATACACCACTATACTCACACCACACCACTATACACCACTATACTCACACCACTATACTCACACAACTATACACCACTATACTCACACCACACCACTATACTCACACCACTATACACCACAATACTCACACCACTATACACCACTAAACTCACACCACACCACTATACACCACTATACTCACACCACTATACTCACACAACTATACACCACTATACTCACACCACACCACTATACTCACACCACTATACACCACAATACTCACACCACTATACACCACTATACTCACACCACACCACTATACTCACACCACTATACACCACTATACTCACACCACACCACTATACACCACTATACTCACACCACTATACACCACTATACTCACACCACTATACTCACACTATGATACTCTGTAATACTGCTGTAATGCTCACAAGTAATACACTACAGAATACAGTTAGACCCACTCTAAATGCCATAAACACAACGTTCTCCCGATCAAACTCTACCCATTTTCTTTCTTTCTTTCTCCATCTTTGTGTCTCTTTTTTTCTTTTTCTTTTTTTTAACCACAAAATGCAATTAGTTTCAGTTCTTAAAGCCAAAAGCCATGTAATCGAGTAGACATTAAATTGAGTATGTGTATTTTTCAGACAGAGTCGTCAGGAGGAAAATGTAGCATAATGAATTGCCTGTTAAAAAAACACTATTTTTTAAATTTAATTATTAATATATTTATTCATTCATGTGATAATATTGTAAACTATGATCTGGAATTACTGGCGTCTGCCTGTGCTGGTGTTTGACTTCAGTGTGCTGAGAACAACCGTTCTGGACTGGATGTTCTGTTCTGTCTTTTATTGCATACATCTCATATCTAACTGTGTGTGTGTGTGTGTGTTAGCCTCATGAGGACGGGCCTCTGTATCACCCCACAGTAACAACCATCACTCTGGGTTCTCACACGCTGCTTGACTTCTACAGACCCGTCGATCAAACACAGGTAAAGTCCTGACAGCTCGCTTAGACCATCAATAAACCGATGAAGAACGCTGTTTTCTAAAAGTGTACCAAGATAGCTAAATGTTAAGCAATGTGACAGGTATTTAAAAGAAAATAATGAGCAATAAGAGTTTGTACTACACACTACTCTTGTTAGCAGTTAGTGTTAATATACACACATCCACAACCACTTTGTTCCTGTAAACTGAAAACACACTGAGCAGTGTGTTTTATACTTATTATTTTTGACAGTCTGTTGGGAAAATAGTTTTTTTTCCTTCAGTTTGTGGCCGAGACGCCTACTCTCCGCCGCTGAGTCACCGCTTTGTTTTATAAAATCATTTCCCATCCGCGGTTTTGTCAAACATGACAGCGTATGATTGGTGAAGTGAGAGAGACCAGTGTGAGGGTGTGACACGAAATAGAGAACCAAATATGCCCCAGAACCAAAAATAAACAAAGTAAACAATAAGTGAATAAAAATGAGGGGAAATATGTAGCAAAACATGGAAGAATGTAACAGAGTAAAAGTACTTTTTGGTCTTTTATTGTATATACATTCATCATTCATTTTATTAGGAACACCTCCTCAGTCATGCAGTTATTTCTCTCTCTCTCTCTCTCTCTCTCTCTCTCTCTCTCTCTCTCGTGTAGACAGAAGTTCCTCAGACAGAGGAGAGCCGCTACATGCTGTCATTGTTGCTGCGGCGTCGCAGTTTGCTGATCCTGCAGGACGAGATGTACAAGCGCTACCTTCATGGGATCAGCAGCGTCGCCATGGATACGCTAACAGAGCGTGTGGTGAACCTGTCGGTGGCGGGAGGGCAGGTAGGTGAGACGCTTCCCCGCAGAACCCGAGTTTCCCTCACCATCCGTCACGTGCCCAAAGTCTGCCGTGCCAACCTGCTGCTCGCCAGGAAGTGACACGATCACAGAGCCGGATGAACCAGGAGGCGACACCTGGCCAACTAGGAAGTGACATGATCATGAAGGCTTACATGCAGGAAGTGACATGACAAGACTCATATTTCAGGAACTGCCCGAATGTTTATAAACTTCCTACGAATTACATTAAGCTACAAAATCTGAGTTTCAAATAAACAATTTTGAATGTCACTAGGAGATTTCTGGTACAGTTCTGCTTCTTTGCTTCAGATTCATCCACAAGCTTCAGACTGTCCAGATTTCAGCTACCTGGCTTCTTACCAACATCCCAATCTGATACATTTCTACCCCTCTGCTCCAAAATCATTACTCCCTCCATTCCGTTCATTATCCTCCTCACGTCTACAGCAATTAAAGGTGAGGTGTGTCATTTTTAAAAATTGTTTCTCAACTTAACGGTAACAGTTTCACATTTCTCCCTAGAAAAACTGTGATTCACAACATTTCCATGCAGTAATTTCTTTATTTCAGGCTTCTGTTGACATTCTCTTAACATTTTTCTGGCCCAGCAATTAGCTCCGCCCCCAGCTGGAACAGAACGGCTCACTTTTACACACTTTTTTGAATTCAGAAGATGATTCACAGAGCTTACGCACTTTCAATGTGTTTTTATTGCAAGACAGCAGAGGACATTAGATAAATATTACAAATTGCTCCTTTAATAATCTCGCTGTATTTCCGACTTCTTCCTTCTTTAAGATCTTCCTCTTCTGTCCTGCTCACCATCCCTCAAATAACCTTTGCTGTCAGGACCTTCCTTCCTCTAACACTCCGTCATTCTCTTTCACTATCTGTCTTTAAAGCACATCTACAAAACACTCGTCTGCTCTCTCTGGCCTTTAACGTTCACGGCTCTTCTTTGCATTTCTCATTTGCATTAACCACTTTAATGGTCAGCGTGTCGTCGTCTACTTTCTCTCGCTTCTCAAGCATCATAATCGCCTTGGAGTTTTTGAAAAGAGCAAGCCATATAAAATGTGTTGTTGTTATTATTATTATTATTATTATTATTATTATTATTATTATTACTACAACGGCAAGAAGAAAACTGACTTTTTTTGACCGTCACATGCGTGTAATTGTTATAATCGATTGTCGCTATTTGAGATATCAGCACATGATCTGTGAGAATGATTGTGAACTTGTAGGTGAATTTATTTTACATGCACTTATTAAAGAAAATTGCACAACTGCACATTATTACAACAGTGTTGAGTGTTCATGTCATACCTTTCATGTATTATGTGCAGTATTTTTGTATTATTTGTATGAAAGCAGGGGTTAAATTTGGTGTAAGTGAAGCTGAGGTCCAGTAGTTTAATGATGGAAATGCAAATAATTTCTAGTCAATTTGAGACCGTGAGACTTGTCTTCAAAGAAGTGAAAATATGTTGTTAAATCGTGTATCTGCCTAGTATAAGTCTCATTTTATTATTGAAACACTTCAGTATGGTGTGGTGAGGATGATGAAGATGATGATGGAATAAATCCTTGCTATGTTTAGAAATGAAATATTTTATTACAGAAATATTTGTGTTGATGTTTTAAAGGTTTTGCTGTACATCAGTATGTTGTTTATCTTTTCCAGAAAAGCCACAAGAGATATTTAGATGTCATTTGATGCCAAAACAAGAAAATAAACTGTAAATGTAATGTAAAGTTAAATAAATCCTTTAGGACAGAAATGAAAATATGTTTTAAATATGCAAAGCTTGTTCTAATCACGTTTGTGTGAAGTTGAAGGCTAATAACACAATAATAACACAATAATAATAATAATAACACAAATTTTAATTGCATTCATAAAACGTGTCCATTTAAAATGTTAATCCTTAAAATGAATTTTATATATAGAATTACTTTAGATATTTATATTTATATTTATTTATCTCATTTTTGTCATGTTGTATAATGTCCTGTATTCGGAGACTACTAAATTATGACCACGCCCCCTTTGGCTTTACGTAATGACGTAACCACGCCCCTTCCTGCTTCTACTATAACTAACCCGCAGTGTGATTGTCGCATTCAGAGGCGCGAGCAGTTGTCGTACTTTGGTAAGTTTTTATGGTTTATTTTAAAACTATACAGAAGCTACGTGTCATAATGCATTGCTGATATGTTTATAGTCTTGATTTTGGTTGTTGTTAATGAAGTTATCACAAAGAGCTTTAAAGAGAGCACTGCTTTAAGGTTTTGCATATTTTCTGCGTTGTTTGGCCGAGCCCGTATTTTGACTAGTCCCGCCTCCTGCGTTGGGATTGGCTAGAATCCTGGTTGATGCGCTGTCGGATTGGCTAATTAGGCATTCCTTTCGCGTGAGTGTCAACTTCTAGCCAATCTTAGCGCAGTAGGCGGGGTTTGTCGAAAACGATTGGGGTGTATACTAAATAACCACCTAATATTAGTGTAGGAAAAATGTAGAATTCAGAGACAAATTGATGTTATGAATGCTGATTATAAGCTTTTATTACACTTATATATTATATGTATATAAAGCGATAGTCAAGCTAGTTGTCAAGAATTGAAAGATTGTACTTTGAACCGGAAAGGATGGATAACATTAGCTGACTTGCTAGCTATTAGCTAAGATTTTACCTGTTATTGTTAATAAAAATGTCAAAACAACAACTTTAGGGGGAAAAAAAGATGATTATTATAGTTTTGGATGAGAATAAAGTTAGCACAACAAGGTTATTGTTGTCTCTGAGGGGAGTGGAAACGTTGTTGTTAGGTGTGTCCTCAGAGTCAACAGAGTTGGCTGGCCGGATTAGCCGGGCCGTGTTCCAAATGACTCACTGCCCCCTATACGCAGCGCACTACAGAGGATGTGACGTAATAGCGTTCTGCACCCTACTTAGTCCACTATGTGTCCGTTTGGAATTCGGCCGCTTCTTTATAAAGGCTCATCCCTTGAGGGTTGTGTTTCAAAAAACCCTGATGATTCATGTTAAGTGTAGTGGATCAAATGAGGCATTAACCACAAACTGGCTTATAGGGAGTTCCTCTCATGATTTAACAATTTTATTACTCTGTATTTATTTATTTATAAATAACTTTCTCTCTGAATGTATTCCTGTGCCCTGAAAAATGTAATGAATCTGAGTGGAAGAGAGTTTCATTAAACACCATCCACATAAGAAGAAATAAAAGAAATAAGGGTTTTTAATTCTGCACTGCTGCTATTGTTACAGAGCAGAACTACCAAGTTAACAAGTAAAAACTTATCCAGAAGGACTCAGTACTACACACACACACACATATATATATATATATATATATATATATATATATATATATATATATATATATATATATATATGTACATGTGCACAGTACCGTGCAAAAGTCTTGGCACCCTTTTTATTGTTAGTACAAACTTTGTTATAGATGTTTATTTTCTGACTTCTACATTATTGATTCAGTACAAAAAATATTTTAGATTCCAAACATTAGTTTTCCAGCACACAATGAAACGTTACAGAAAAATGTTTGTATGTCAGTAAAGAAAGCAGCAGATTCCATAAGAGACACTTTTCAGATAAAAACATAATGAAGGCTGCTGGGTTTCGCTGCAGAAATAAGAAGCGAGTCGACAGTCAAAGTCTCCAGAAGAACTGTGGCTGTTTCTGCAAGATGCTCAGTAACACTTCCAGCTCATTTCCTTATAAAACTGCACACACTGCACCTCAGATACTGCTTTATTTTATTTAAAGTGAAGGATCGTCACATTAAATATTGACTTTGTTTCATTGATTACTGTTTACTGCTCTTTATAGGATTTTTTTAATGTAGAAACATTTAATTTCATTATTTCTGAAGGCATCTTTACTCTACAGCATTTCTTTACATTTGCCTAAGACTTTTGCACAGTACTGTGTGTATATAAGTGATTTGTTTAACTGCGATGGAAAACTAGAAAATACAGGACGAAGGTACTCCGTTATTTCTGCACGTCGTCACGGTTACGCCTCAGTGTTGTTACGCCCTATCAGGTGGCCAATCAGAAGCAAATATTTTCCATGTCTGTAGTAATAACCACAAACTACATAAACTACGCAAGGATAATAATAAATGATTGACTGTGTTGAAGGGTTGTTGTTGATGTTGTTTGTTGTTGTTGTTTTTTAACAACTTTTCTTCACCAGACTGAAGTGACTCGACGCTGAAGATGTTTCTGGCTAAGAAGCTGATTGGCGGACTCATCGATGTGGTCAGGTGTGTGTGTGTGTGTCTGTCTGTGTGTGTGTGTGTGTTTCAAACATGCTGTACAACCACATTTTTGACCTAAACCCAAATTTGATGTGTGGAGCCTTGTGCATTAGTTTACACACCCTGGGAATGCTTGGTATGAATAAATAAATATCAGTTTAGAGAGTTATTTCAATGCTGTGTGTTCAGTCACACACTTATTTACTCTTCTAGATTATCTCTGCCTTTAAATTAACTTTAACTCTCATACGAAAGCTGTGTATACGTAGCATCATTAGCGAAATCTGTTGTAGAATCAAGTAGAAATCAACGCAGTCTGAAACTGTTGCTTACGCAGTCGATGCTAAATGTGATTGTAAGTGATCAGTGTGATTGTAGCCACATGGAGTGTTTTATTCGTCATTTTTTCAGCACATCTGAGGTAAATGTTGACGTTCCTGATGTTTCTGTTTCCTTTCCTCCATCACTGTGTCTTTCCATTGTCTGTTTAAACGACTTAATATGTGTTATGTGCTAGCTAAAACTATTCCTAGCCTCAGTTATTTGCTAACATGTACTCAGTGTCCGTGCTTCTCAGTTGCCTAGCAACAGCGTTGACGGTGTTAGCCTTCTGAACAGTGAAGGTACACCGTCAAGCACAACTCGTTCATTCCACGTTCATGTGAAAGCACTGTTTAATGCTGACGCCGCTGTTTTCTGTTTCCATAGCAACATCGATCCAGGCCAGTTCGTGCCCTCTGACCCTGTGAGTGACACTTAATTCCTCATGACATTACCTCATTGCAGATCAAATATTACAACCTTTTACCTGTTTAAATGTCCCACTGATTATCTGGAATATGTTTTAATTATTGGAACTACATTAAAATCATTTTAACATTATTAGCATAGCTTTGAGGATGCTAGCTAGCTAATACGTATCTATTTTACATCCATGGCTGATGGGTGTTTATTTGAGTCTGTAATTTGCTGAGTGGTAGATGAAACCTTGATTTTAAGTAAATATTTCTGTAACTGTACGCAGGTACGCGAATCTCGTAGGTTTTAATGACTAGCGTGCTCTTCAACCAACCAAATAGCTGCTTAAAGTGAAAATGGGCGGTGAGAAGAATTTTTTTTTTGGAAGAATTCATAAATGATTTATTTTATTGCTGTGGAATTTGTAGCAGTAAAAGAAGGGTGTGTGTAAAAAGTAAACATGAGCATGCGGTCAGCTTTAGTTTAAACTCAGTAACCTGACACTGTTTGTTTGGAGCTTCGCTGGTCGGCATCAGAGGTACATACTATGAGTACAGGAGCGATACTGTGGATGACTAGTTGTCTAACAGGTTTATTACACACACACACACACACACACACACACACACAATGTTGCGAAGGGAACCTGCCCTTCAGTTTTACATGTGTAGGTGTGTGTTACGTTAAAGGAAGCCTCCTCCCTGAAACACATTAAGTATGTCTCCATTGTCATGTGTTTAGCAATTCTGCCGCTAATTTACTGGGTGGTGTTGCATTTTTGTTTTTCCTCCGAGAACGTTGCTGACGTTGCTGACGCAGTCACAACTGCAGTTGAATAAAAGAAAATAATTCAGCAATTTAAAAACGTAAACCGATAACAGCCAAGTTTCACTGTTAGCTCCTTAAAAAACTAAAAACAACCTCAAATTAATTTCATATTAATGAGAAATCTGGTGTAGAAGGAGTGGAGAACGTCGGTGCGAACGCTAGACTTAGCATCCCAGAATGCAGTGCGGGCGAGTCACGGCTCGGCTAGTTAGCGATCTGCGAAACGACGAGCACGTTGGTGTTGATGGCGATATTAGCATGCAGGCTGAAGATTTGGAAGCTGAGTGTACAGCTGAGGAGGTGAGAGAGCCGGACAGACTAAAGCACTAAAGCGCCGCCGCATCGCTCTGTTTAGAGAGGGATGATGCGAGGGATGAAGAAAAGAGACACTGTAGTGCCAAAGTGGTGTAACGTTTGATCTCTTTGTACTCTCAGCACAAAACCAGACACAGTTGCTCATACAAAGCGCAGACGCAGATATGTTCTGAGAGATATTCTGTTCCTAAGAAGAACATTTTTTTGAACGCTTGCTTTTTAAAATGTTTTCATGAACAGTTCTTTACTCCTGATGAGAATAGTTTTTCTGTGAACTGGTATACTTGATTGTAAAAATGTGGGACTGGTGAGCGTTTGGTTTTTCGAGTCTAGTCACTCAGACAGAAGTCGTTTAATGATACCTGCAGGGTGTGAGGAGTGGATTCTTCCTTTCGTTCCTCTGGCGTTATCCAGTGCAGCCGGTTTTTCAGCATGCGCAGCTGTAATTCAGTCCACGCCCTTTGTGTTGTTCTGAGGTTGTTGTTCTGTTGCTGAACTGGATTTTACAACAGAAACGCAACCGCCAGGACGTCGTCCTGCTGAATGCACATTTTGAAGCGGATAAGTCATGAGGAATTCCGTTCCAGGATGCGTTTCCTCATGCAGGCGTGTGCAGGAAAAGCTCGACTCGGTTTCACCTGAAACTAACTCGCCTTATCCAGGGCTTCAGAGCAGAGCAGAGCAGTGATACCAGCCATGAGCCAAACAATCAGTTCAGTTATAACACACTCCGTGTCACTGCTGTTAAATAATAATCGATTTATTCTCACCCCAAAGCTGACCGCTTTACAAAAGCACATCCCACAGTGTTTTATTGCTCTTACACCACAGCAATTCACCAACAATTACAACTGTGTATCTATTAAAGAATGACAAATCATACTTTTTATCCATTTATAGTTACATTTAATGTTGTTTGAACATTCCACAAGTTAGTTCCTGTTCTCATTTACATTATAGCAGCTATAAAGAGTCCTTCCCTCACCAGCCTTTCTTTTTTTTTCTCTCTCTCAATGAAGCATAAACCCCTCTGTCCTGAAGATATTAGAAAACATAGTTACATATACATCTCTTACGAAACACTGACGCTGGAGACTCCTTCCATAAATGTTACATAAACGTCTCCACATGTTAGCATCAACATCCACCATATCAACAGGTTGTTGCTATAGAAACCATAATGTATTCGAATGAATGCGTGAATATTAACTTGCACTAGTGTCAGATCTGCTGTTAAAGGAACTGAATCAACACTATCAGACCTGTGGTGTAAAGCGTGTTGCATGTTTATTTTATGTTGACTGAGTGTGTATGTGTGTGTGTGTGTGTGTGTGTAGCCTCCTCCTCGCAGACCGTTGGCATACGTCCAGTCTAACGAGAATGATGAGGAGCGACAGTTCCGTAAAGTGTTCCAGCAACTCGCCGGCGACGTGAGTCTCTCACTCTCTCTCTCTCTCACTCTCTCTCTCACACCACACACACACACACACACACACACACACACACATCCATAAGCAATCTCAGCAGAGCAGAAGCTGAATGTGTGTGTGTGTTGCGGTTACAGGACATGGAGGTGAGCCCCAATGAGCTGATGAACATCCTCAACAAAATCGTCTGTAAACGTTAGTAATAAACTTATTAAAGTTTTACATTTCATCCTGGTTTATGATGTTTTCATGATATTTAATTTTTTTTAAATGCAACGTTTGAGCTCCTATTGGCTTGTGAAGTCTCTCACGTATCGCCTGGATGAGCTCCAGCATCAGTGAGACAGTCTGCAGCTGGGTCATGTGACCTGTGAGGAAGGGACTGATATTCAAACCTTAAATATTAATTTATATGTTTGTATTACTGATAGTGCTTCATCAATTTTAAACATCTTTGCAGAAAATATATACAGCTGTATGATTGTATTAATATAATATTACCTTTAATGAGGAAAAAAACCAGAAAGGTAGTATTAGAGAATAAATAACGTGTGTGTGTGTTTGCACGTGCACACGTGTGATTTATAAAAGCTGATGTGTGCTCTGTGTCTCTGTATAGATGGTGACCTGAAGACAGACGGCTTCTCTATCGAGTCCTGCAGGAGTATGGTGGCTGTCATGGACGTATCCTTCTCTAGTCAACACACACGCACACACACACACCTTCTCCACACTCGATTACTGTGTATTAGCACCAGACAGCTAGAATTGTAATTCTTACGGTTGTGTGATTGTTGCCCTTGTTGGTGTGTGATTATTACTCTTACCCTCATTGCTGTGTATTGGGCCTTAATGATGTCATGCAGAGCGACAGCACGGGCAAACTGGGGTTCGAAGAGTTCAAATACCTCTGGAACAACATCAAGAAGTGGCAGGTAGGTTTCACTACATAAACATGTGTATGAGAGACACACACACACACACGTTTATGTAGTGTGTGTGTGAGACAGAGACGTTCATACGTACGAGTGTGTTAGTATATATGTATATGTATATGTATATATACAGGATGTGCTATTTATTTGTGATTTTTGACAAGTGTGTGATGGGATTGTAGTAAATAAGCTGTGTGTGTGTGTGTGTGTGTGTGTTGTGTGTTTTTCTCTCTAGGGCATCTATAAGCAGTTTGATGCCGATCGGTCCGGCATGATCGGAGCAGATGAGCTGCCCAACGCATTCAAAGCTGCAGGTGAAGCTCCAGTCACATGACCACTTCATGTATATAGATCCTGTTGAGAATTTTCTGAAAGCATCATGACGTGCGCGTGTGTGTGTGTGTGTGTGTGTGTGTGTGTGTGTGTGTGTGCAGGCTTCCCCCTGAACGACCAGCTCTTCCAGCTGATCATCCGCAGGTACAGCGATGAGAAAGGCAACATGGACTTCGATAACTACATCGGCTGCCTGGTCCGTCTGGACGCCATGTGCCGTGAGTGTGTTCTCACTGCAGCTAATAAAGAGGATCAGGGTGATGTGTGGACGTGTTCGGATTCCTACAAACGATCTACGCTTAATAAGGAGTTACAAAACCCTAAAAAATCTGAACAGATTTTAAAATGCAGGTTTAAGTGCATTTAAAAATGGCAGTAAAGTGAACTGGATAAATGAAAATCAGTGTCAGTGATGGGGGAAAAATGGTTTAAAGTTTAACAAGTAGCAATCAGACGTCTTAAATCAGCTACTGGTCTTCGGAAATTCAGAAAAATTCAGAAAGCAGACACTGCTGGTGGCTCCGCCCCTTCTGCTACGTTGAGTCAGAAAGTGTCCACTGATCCACACTTCGTATTTTTACGAGTCCATTACTAGGGAATTAAAAGTGCGCTACTCGTTCACTCTCCACCTCTTATTAAAGATGGCTGCTGAAAAACAAAGTAGCAGTGAAGTAACATCCAAATGCTTAGCGCTTCTAAACCTCTCAGACCTGCATTGTTTCTCACGCAGAAAGCTAGCAAGCTTCGTTGTGTAGCTAGGTAGCTAAAATATTCAAATGCACTTAAAACCAAATGTAAATGGTGACGTGTACAAATTCTACAGCAGCCATGTACCCAAACCTCAAACAGGTGGAGTGTATCAGCACACGAGAAACCTGGGGGAACTTCGCAAACTTTCCACATGTTAATGTGAACATGGGGTTGAATTATTGTGTGTGTGTGTGTGTGTAATGTGTAATGATTACATTTGTGTATCTTCGTTGTAACAGGTGCTTTTAAGACGCTGGACAAAGACAACAACGGCACCATTAAAGTGAACGTCAAAGAGGTAAGAACGTTCCCGAATTTTATTAAGAATTTCGTTATTGTTTATTCGGATGAAATCTGACAAAAATAGAAGGAAAACAAAAAAAAGTGCAAAAAAAAAAATAGTGCACAGTGTTCCTGCTCACTTGCGCACTGAATAAGGGCTGTCACGTTGACCTGACTCGCCTCACTTCCGGAGACGGTTCCAGTTTGCACGAGCACATTTACATTTTAAATTTATATTCGTTCATTTACATTTCAGCAGACGCGCGCTGGTATCCAGGTGCCGTAGGTGCGAGTCAGAATCCAGTCTCGCAACAAAGCTGTTAAAGAAACGTTACAGCCAGAAATGAAACGTACGCAGTTTTCTCATCACATAGCCATGATGTCTGGAGCTACAAGGACTCGTCAGACAGCGACGAGTAGGTTTACGAGTTTCAGGGTCGTAAATTAAACTGAAATTGTTGTTCAGTATCTGCAACTTGTTAGCTACTCGTAGCTTCAGCGCAAAACTAAACGTCAAGCATGGCGTGCTTTTTGTTTGGTCAGCGACAGTTTGTGTATATGGGACACTGCGTACGTGGATTTATTTTATTTTTTAACCAGAATATCACTTTAAAGCAAGGGGGGAAAAAATTCAACAAAATTTTTTTACATTTTTTACTAGAACTAGAATTTTTTTAAGCTACATAATTCCTTCCTTGTAAGGTCCACATAAGCGTCTTCCATGACTGAATATCGACAACAGTTACCTTGTAATGCTTAACTGTTATTGATTAGTTTATGGTTTGAATGTTTTATAGTTTGTTTTGCTAGCTTCATGTTACCACTTCACCACATGACATGGCTAGGAATGGACTGATACTGATACTCAATCGATACTGATTCTGATATGAACTGATGCTGGAGAAGGAGAGTGATTCGTACTGAGTAACGTATTCGTTCTGTTCCTCCACAGTGGCTGCAGCTGACCATGTACTCCTGAGCAACTCGCCGTGCCTGGACCACTAACTCGAGGCGCTATATTCACACTGAGCACTACAACGCTAGCCAAAGCAAATTTAAACACAACCCGATGCGGCTCTGAAGCTCCTTTTGTTTTTGTTTGTTTGTTTGTTTGTTTTTTTTTATCTGATCATGCGTTACTGATGCCTTTTGTTAGCTAGAGTCATTTATATGAAGAAATAAGCTTAATAGAGTTTTTAACATGATTATTGCCCAACAGTGTGGTTTATTAATCTGTACAGCATGAATAAAATCTGCAGGTGACGTTAGCGCATGAGGCCAAAAGGGGGCGCCGCTGTACTGATGGAAAGTTAAACATGCACACTTAAATTTTATAGGAAATAAAGTATATATAAGTAAATAAAGAGTTTGTAATGTTTGCAGTTTTTTTTTTTTTTTTTTTTTTTTTTTAAAGACGAACAACTGCGGATTTCCTCTCCTGATGCCACGCCCCCTCGGTGATGAATAAAGAGTCTGATAACAGATACAGATACAGTCTGATACAGACTGATGATAACGTCTGTACTTACTGCGAGAAACTAGCTAGCTGATCACAAGTCAGCATTTCATATCTTCCTTGCGCTGAACACTGCGTCCTGGAAAATAAAGCAAAAACCGACTAATATGAGGGAGGGGGGAAAAACGAAAACATAAAAATGAAGTGTTAACGCTTTTCGGAACAACCTCACAGAAAAAAATCTCAGGTTTACGAAATTTCTTCAGCTTTCTGATTTAATTTATTCCAATAAAATGGCCGAATCCGAAACTGTTCTGTTCTTTCACTAACTGGTGTTTAAAACATGAGCACAATGATGTTTTGACAGCTAGTCAATCCAATAAGCCATGCCCCTCACAAATAAGCCACGCCCCCTCAGTGAGTTTCATTGTGACCTCACAAAACACAATCTAAACCTGACTTTTTAAAAATTTTTATACCTTGTTCGTTTATTTCCCTGTTCATATATAGCGCACGAATCACCATCAGTATCAGCTACATAAAAAGACTCGTTTCTTTCATTCATGTTTTTTTTTTTCGTAATTGAAATTTCCGTAAAAATAAAATGACATGCGTGGGAGAGTGAGGAGAGAATATTCTTCATCACATTGCGTTGGATTTCACAATTCAGTCGATTATATCACGGCTGAGTTTCCTGTTTCACCTGGAAATGCATCTCATTTTAACGCTATATCTATATATATATATATATATATATATATATATATATATATATATATATATATATATATATGTATGTATGTATGTATAGATAGATAGATAGATAGATATAATATTGTGAAGAAACATTACATTTGTCTATGCTCATACATATGACATGATGAGAATAAGAAATGATAATCTTAGGTATCTTAGGTATTTTATTTCGGTCGTTTCACTGGTGATGGTGTTTTTTTTTTTTTTTTTTTTTTAAACACATCCCTAATGTTTATTCCTTTAGGATAGTGGACTAATTTTGAAAGAAGAAACCATCAAGTAATGCATTAGGAGTGTATTTATGGAGATATGTTCAAGTCTGACATAAAAACAGACTGATAAAATCACAAATGCAGTGAGTGAGTGGAATAATGATGATGATGATGATGATGAAGATGAAGATCTTTTCTTCCTGAGCTCTTGGAGCTGTAGCTACAGCAGGGCTGGCAGTGTGAGGTTAGGTGCTCAGCAGCGCCACTGCTCGCCCGTTGTGGCCGATGTGAGGAACTGCAGCCGGGAGGAGGAGGAGGAGGAGACTGAGTTTGCGCGGCGCTGCTGCTGCTGCTGCTTCTGCTCCCGTACGAACTTTCAGCGTTTCTGGACGCAAACGCGGAAACACTCGCTGTGAAATCCGGTATTTTGGAGGTAATCTTTGCACCTCGTGATTTTGTGTGAGAAAGAGTTTGGCGAACTCGCACTGAAGTGTCGTGTCCGGGGGGAATGAAGTGAATAAACAGCACCGGGTTCCGTGTAGCTGCTCAGTAGCTAGCTATTGTTAAAATTCAACCGCAGCTGACCTGAATATTTACACCAGCATTCAGCGTCTCATTCCTATTACACCCGGAACGTGTACACGAGCAATAAGAATTCCTATACGGGGTGATTATTAGGCTAGAAATGTTTTTAATGAGCGTGTCTATCTAGCTAGCTGGATTATTTTATTTGGCTAGCTAAGCATGATGGCGCTGCAGCCTCACTTTCGTTATTGAAAAAGAAAAAAAATTACTTCCGGATTGAAGACGGCGCTTTGTTTCCATAGTTACTGGTCGCGCGCGCTGCCCCCGAAATGAATATTAAACACTAAACCATGTCAGATATATGAAAACATTTCTCTGTGTATGTCAGCAAGTCTTAATAAAGTCAGGAATCAAAGTCCTGCTTGATTTTTTTTTTAAATACAAAAACCAAGTTATTTTTGTCCAGCTTCTCGCCTCCTCCTGATAGGTCCGTCGCGTTAATTACACGTCACTCACAGTAACATTAACCAGATTCACATCATTCAGTGTATGTGTGGATCTGTAAATCACACATATTTTAAACCTTCTAAGTACACACACTAATGTAATAAACATGTAATAATGTTAATAAATCACAATTTAACACAAGTTTGACTGAAGTTTGCAGGAAGGTGCAAAAGTTTATACACCTTTAGGATGTGAAAGAAAACTTTTCTTGGCATTTCCCAGGTTGTTAGGAAGTTGGGGGCAGAGCTTGGGGTCAGAGGTCAGGGTCAGAGCACGGGGGCTTTTACTCCCTGACCTTCTGATCACCACCGCTTCCCCAATAAAGCTTTACAGTTCTGTCATTTACAGCAGTTCTCAAAAGCTCTGCAGCCAGGTGCCCCTTTAACTGTAAAATAAATTCCCTACATTATTAACAAAATCCATCTATTCAGATATTATGCACGTTATTTATGTGTGCGCAACAATATTTTGTGTACATATTAGAGATCTAGAGCTATTTATTCCTGAGCTTTCCACTGACAGATTGGACAGATGAGATATTTACAGGTGACTTTGTGTTGTTTTCTTTTAGTTGAGCTTTGGATTCAACCCATTACATTCGAGTGACCAGGATAACAGCTTAATAATAAATATATTAACCCTAGGTAATGGGTTTTTGTGATTTAATCATGGCTCCCATTTTGAGAATTGCTGATTTACAACATATTTTTTTGACATTTCTTCATTATCACAAACAGCACAAATTGCAGTTAGGACATTAAGTGTGGGGAAAAAATGGATGAAATTTGATTTTGGATGAAAAGTTTCCATCTCCATTTCTCAGTGTCAATATTCTTGAGTAACTTGTATGTCCAACCTTTACCTTTAAAACTGCCTCCACCCTCTTTCATGTCTGTGTCATAGCTTTTGGATCTCAGTAGTGATATTTATCTTCTATATCAATTGTACATTTTTCTCTTTTCACCCAGAAACTGTGAGGGATGCAAACTTTAGCATTGTATTTTAAGGTAAAATTCTCATTGTATGTTTACCTCCATTCATTGTCTAAAGCAATTTGAGACTAATAAACCCACCCAAAGCAGAGATCTGAGCAGCTGATCGTTAAGGGCTTTGATTAAGCATCATTCAGCTTACAGAATGACAACCACTGAGTTACTACATCTGAGACAAAATAAGAAACAAATGACTGTTTGCCAGTGCAATATGTTCATTTTTTTATTGTCTGTAACATCAGAAAATCTAATCACACACATCATTTTGGTACGAACGCATTAACAACACAGTTATAACCTAAAAAACTTAATTGCACTGACATCCGGGTTTAGAGTATGACTCAGCAAGTTTCAGTGTAATATCCTGATAATATCGTTATCGATATTGCATTATGAGGATGTATTATTAACAAAGCACTCTGAGAAATGTATTGATTCGTGGTTCACATCCGCACAGGAAGCTAAGGAGGAGGAGGCGAGCGTGACTCAGAAGCGAGATCAGGATGTCGACATCGGCGTCGTCTTCGCTCCACCCCGGCCAGGACGGCGCGGTGCGCTACAAGAAGCGCAAAGCCAACTTCACCTTCAGCGAAGTGCACATCCTGCTGGATGAAGTGCGCAAAAACCGCCACATCGTCGTGGGTGAGTCTCACTGCCGTGATGATGATGATGATGATGATGATGTACACCGACGTCACAAAACCTGCAACCTGTCGAGTCAAACGTATTATAATAAAATACTGAATATGTAAATATGAGTTATTAAGCTCCCATATAAATGAAGATTATAGACTTTCTGAGCCATAAATGTAATTATACAGTAATACTTTATTTCTGTTCATCACTGTGAGGGAGAAAGCAATCCCGTATTTCTGTTCAGAAATGGAGGAATAAAAAATTAAATAAAAAAATGTGAAAAAAGAACTCATATCAAGAAAATATTCTAGCAGGAGTGGACAAGTCAGTAGCCCAGGATGAGAAGTTTTTAGCCTAGTGTGTGTGTGTGTGTGTGTGTGTGTGTGTGTGTTCAGGTAAGTTCAATTCAGGCATTCCCAGTGATGTGAAGAGGAGGAAGTGGACGGAGATCACGCAGCGCATTAACGAGATCGGCGAGTGCGACCGCGAAGTCGGTGAGGTCATTAAGAAGTGGTCCGACCTCAAATGCGACACCAAGCGGAAAATCGCGGCGCTGCACTCGGGCGCGGCTCTGCCCCACTCATCAGATCTCACGCAGACCGAAAACATCGTGGGCTCCATTCTGGAGCTGGACAAGAAGCCGTGGGAGGCGACGCGCTCGTCACGGGGACGCAGCAGGAGCGAGGATCAGGACGCCGCCGTAGCAGACGAGGACGATGACGTCGCCTTCATGGGGCCGGGATCGGTTCAGGATTCTCCCAGATCAGGAATCGAGACGAGGCCGATGCCACCGCCTCCTGCAGGAGCTGCCGTGGGGGGATTCGAGATGAAATTCGACCCCTCGACTACCACAGGTAAGAAGCGACTCTCTCAGTTTTGCTACTTTTACTCATTTGTTGGGTATGTAATCATTCTACGTAAAAAATACGTGAAACACACAAATCGTGACGTTTTGCGCTTCCAGACGCAGACTCTCGCGGGATGGACTCGGATGACGATCACCCCGAAATGTTCCCCTCGTCTATGAATAACTCGTACACGGAGGACGACGGAAATCTCAGCAACGTCGCGCACGTCTCCTCCTCCTCCGCCAGTCACACTCAGGTGGGGGCGGAGTCAGAGAGCGCACGTGAGCAGTTAGCACAAAGCGCTAGCCTGAGCGTGCAGGAGCAGCATGTGACGAATGCGTTGCTGGGCACGGTGTCGCGCTCGCTCGAGCTCCTGGCCGAGTCGGTGCAGCAGCTGGCGGAGACGCAGCAGGAGTTTGCGCGCGAGTCGCTGCGGCTGCAGAGGGAGACGGTGCAGGTGCTGAGAGAGTTTGCCTCCGGGGCGCTGACGCTCCTGCACGAGAGGGTCAACGGCAAACCGCCGCTCATTTAGACGGCAAGGAAGTTTGAACAGTGTCACTGCCAAAAACTTTCCAACAGCATCAGGACTGTGCTCGTGCAGATCACACTAACTGTTTATCACTATATTATAAATCCAGGAGGAAACTCTGGTCAGTCTTATGTGTTACTCTTGTCTGTTGAGCAGAATTATAGGATTGCCTTTAAAAAAACAAAACAAAATGCAGTGTCCTTCTGAACGATTTTTTCCTCAGGAGCACAAACGCTAATTAGGCAGCCTCCTTCTGAACACACGGCAGCGGTCATGGTGATAATGTTGACAATGTGTGTTAAATTTCACGATTATCAGCATGGACCTAACAGGGAAGAAACGCCGCTGTCTCTATGTTCAACAACGAGCTGAGATTTTTAGAGATACAGAAACTACTCAAACATCACTTATTAACGTATACGACTCTAAAGCTGCGATTTTACGTCACTGATTCCGGTGAAAATATTCCACACGCTGTTGCCTAAGACTTTCACGAGTCGAGTTTTGTGTGTGACAGTGTTATAATCGTTCGTAGCGGGAGTGCTGTTATGGATTTTATTTGTTTTTTTTTTTAAACGCTTGTTTTCTTTTTTTTTTTTGTCTGTGAATATGGGTTTAAAAAAAAAAAAAGACATACCTGGACATCAGGTGTCACTTTTCTGCTGTCACTCCTATTCAAAATATGCCTTTTAAAGTGCTGAAAGCTCGACTGAGGTAACAGATGATAGCTATGGTTGCTAAGCAGTGATGGGCGGGGCTTAGAATCCGTTGTGATTGCGTGATGATAACAATAAATGTCGTTTCTGTCGCGCATTTTTCAAGAAAAACAGATTAAAATTGTTGCATTCTCACATCATTAGTTTACGATATTTTCACTGCTAAATCATGATTCCTCAGTCTGAGCTGCCATGTTTTTATACTTTGTTTTGTAACTCTCGCCTGGCGAACGGGATTATAGGCTTGGTTTCAGGCCCTCGTCCTGCCTGCCGACTTTGTGAGCTGCTTACGATGGCGGCCTTGTCCCAAACGGAGCGAGGAAAAGACCGAGGACATTCTGAAATGTCCACGATGCCAATATTGTGTGTTCATTTTCCAGCTATGATCATAAAACTGATTTTTTGGCTCCTGTCTGTAACAGTGAAGACACGATTATATTCTGGGAATTTTGTTGTTGTTGTTGTTGTTTATTTTTCATCTTTTTTTTTTTACTGTAAAAAATTGCCTCCAATGAAAAGGTGTTTAAGAGGTTTGAGGTTCTTCTGTCAAAAAAACAGAACAGAAACGGTATTATTCTACTGGATGCCATACATCATGTAAATTTGTCTAAGGGAAGTGGAATAAAGTCTCTGCTGCTCTTTTGGGAAAAGGTTTTAACGTTTTTAATGACTTTCGTATAACACGGAACATTCTGGATTGATCAGGAGCAGCACACAAAATGGCGCTCTCGGGCATCGTTAGCTAAGTGCTTGACTGACAGTTTATATTTTACACCACAGTGCTGTTGAATTCTGGATTCTGATTGGTCAGAAGGTGTGGATTAGTTTTCTAGAACAGCAGCTCTGACAGTAATGCAGCTGCAAATCCCAGGTTTATATTAATGCACCTGTTCTTATAGGTTATCGTTTCTATAGTAACAGTTGGACAGTGCGAGGAAACGCCAGCATCCACCAGAGGGCCGTAGAGTGCTGAAGAGCACCAGTGAACACACACACACACACACCCACACACACACACACACACACACCAGACGTGTTTCTGTAGGGAAAATAAACATGATCCAATTGTTTCAGGTCAGCACCAATCATTGTTTTTTAATCAATAAAACACAAAATTAGTTCACGCCACAAAATATAATGTAAAAATCAAATGAAATAAAAAATATGTGAAAGTAAAATTGGATAGAATCACATATTACAAGGCATGTAGAGTTAGCTAGTAGGGGTGTAACGATACACAAAATTCAATTTCGATATTATACAATATGGTGTAAGCATTACCTGAATATGTGCCTTATGTTCCAGTTTTCATTTGACTCACACATCCAACAACATCCATCCATCCATCCATCCATTTTCAGTACCACTTTTCCTACACAGGGTCACGGGGAGCCTGGAGTCTCTCCCAGGGGACTCGGGGCACAAGGCAGGGGACACCCTGGGCATGGTGCCAACCCATCACTGAGCACAATCACACACACACACACACACACACACACTTGCACACCCATTCACTACAGACAATTGGAAAGAGCCAATCAGCCTACGTCTCATGTTTTTGGAGTGGGGAGGAAACCGGAGTACCCGGAGGAAACCCCTGAAGCATGGGAGAACATGTGACCTCCACACACACAGGGCTGAGGCAGGATTCGATCCCCCGACCCCGGAGGTGCGAGGCAAACATGCGAACCACTAAAACTCCGTGTCCCCTACAATAATGGAAACTCAATAATGACAGTGTTTGTGTGATCTGTTCAGGAAACATGGCTGAGCTTTCAGTGGTGTGGCTGAACAAGTGGGCGTGTCTGAAGCACAGGGTTTTTATTTCGCGTTCTGCTTGTTACGCTGTCTGTGAACGTGAATGTGCCGTTACTATAGAAACGCTAACGTATTAGAGTGAGCTCATGAATATAAACCTGTGATTTATGGGATAGTTGTAAACATTCATAGTAACAGCTTCTGATTCGGGAATTCAGCCGTGCCGTGGTGTGTGTTATTCTAATCGCACAATCTGTGTTAAAAGAAAAGTGCTTTGACTGTCATACGTCATAGCGCAGGCCACAGATACACCAGCACCCCAGTGCAAAACATCTTCCCACATCCCTGTGTCTGAATGCAGTGTTCAGTCTCTCATTGTGCGTACACAGCTGCTGGTGTGTGTGTGTGTGTGTGTGTGTGTGTGTGTGCGTGAGACAGAGCATGTGGTGGCAGGCAGACTGAGGTCAAAAACATAATGAGATGAATGGAGCAGCCCCACTAAGGTAATATTGGTGTGTGTCTGTGGATGTGTAGTTGTGTGTATGTATGTGTGTTTGTATGTATGTATGTATGTGTGTGTGCGTGTGTGTGTGTGTGAGAATGTGTGTGTCTGTGGCTGTGTATGTATGTGTGTATGTGTGTGGATGTGCATACATGTATGTGTGTGTGTGTGTGTGTGTGCGAACATGTGTGTGTCTGTGGCGTTGTGTGTATGTATGTGTGTTTATGTATGTGTGTGTGTGTGTGAGAACGTGTGTGTGTGGCTGTGTAGTTGTGTGTATGTATGTGTGTTTGTACGTATGTGTGTGTGTGTGTGCGTGTGAGAATGTGTGTCTGTGGCTGTGTATGTATGTGTGTATGTGTGTGGATGTGCATACATGTATGTGTGTGTGTGTGCGAACATGTGTGTGTCTGTGGCGTTGTGTGTATGTATGTGTGTTTGTATGTATGTGTGTGTGTGCGTGTATGTGTGTATGTGTGTGTCTGTGGCTGTGTAGTTGTGTGTATGTATGTGTGTATGTATGTATTTTGTGTGTGTGCGAACATGTGTGTGTCTGTGGCCGTGTAGTTTTGTGTGTGTGTGTGTGTGTGTGTGTGTGCGTTACAGCAGCTGCTCATTCTGTCGTCTCATTCGAGGTCTCCAGTGTGCAGCTCCTGTATTGTGTCTCTGTCTGCGTGTCTGTGATCCATCCACCATTTATCTCACACACACACACACACACACACACACACACACACACACACTGCTGTCATAACTCAGCTGTGTTCCACTGGAGGTCATTAATATCTATTAAACATGAACAAAGCAGCTGCTTGAAGGAGCTCAGGTTCATTCTGCTCTCAGAAACATTCAGTGCTGATAAAAACACATTAAACTGGATTCTCTGTTTACACTGAGACGCTTTAAACACGGAACATCGTTACACACGTGTGCTGGATTACATTCATCTTCAGCTGCTCGAATTGCTTTCTGTCATTTATCCTCAGATTTTGGAAAAGTCATCTATAAATTTAACGTCATAAACCTCATATCTGATGTTTATTACAAATACTACACTTTTACAGCTTGTGCTTATGTTAGAATTTTTATGCTGAAATTTTCCTTTAAAATTTATTATTGCACTTTTCCCTATTTCCTAACTTTTTTTTTTTTTTACTATTAAAATGTTACTATTTGTGAATTTTTAAAAATTAAATGTTTTATTTGGCAGAAAGTAACATTGTTGGACCAAAGACTAACAAAAGTAAAGCAGATTTAAGGAAATGGCTTTTATATGAGAACTAAAAATAAGCTGAAATAAAGAAATCAGTAACATAACATTTTAGACACCTTACATCCTACATGCCGTTTATTTCCTCTTTCTGCATGAGTGTCAGTAAAAATGTCCAAACTTTAACTTTAAAAAAAATTCAGTGTTACAGAAAAAATATAGTACATTGTTTAAAAAAAAGAAAAAACCTGTAACATATTAAGTAATAAATCACTGTTTTGAACCTGAGAGAATTTATAGTTTTACATACAAAGACAAATAATAATATTTAGATTTTTTTTAATTGTTTACTGCCTTTACTATTTTTCATTTCATTATTTTGGAAGATATCTTTATTCTATTCTTTTTTTTTTTTTTAGATTAAGGCTAGTTTAAGACTTTTGCATATTGTGTGAAAAATTAACTTATTACTTATTACCCATTTGTGTTAAATTGCTTTTTACAGCTATTTTAAAAAGTCCAACAGCATAGAAATGAAAACAGTATATATATATACTAAAATATATACTAAACATATATATACTAAAATCCCATAAAAAAAAAAAAACCTCGAAAACTAAAAGAAAATTTTAAAAAATTGTTGCTATTTCACTTAGAAAAATTCAGACTACAGTTATAATAAGTTGTTAAATATACAGTAGGTTTTTCAAGGAGGCAGTTTTTTTTTTTTTTTGCAAATTCTTTTCTTCTTTTTTTTTTATTCCAAAATCATTAACGTAAGAAGTGTGGAACGTGTGAAACGTCACTCTGGTAGACAGTGACACAAAGTGACCTGACACCAAATTTAATCCATTTCTGATAATTAGAAAAAAATCTGCATCCAGTTTCTTTATTGTAATTTTTAATTGTTTGGGGGAAACAATTAAAAATTACAATAAAGAAGCTGGATGCTATTTTTCTCTATTAGTTTTGATCATTTAATCATTTTATGATTTTTATGAAATGAGATTTTGTCATTAATGTGCTTTAAGTAAACACAATTTTTACACCTTTATTGTAAATGTAAATGGAAAGAAAAAGAAGGAAGTGATTATTATTTGTGATATGCGGGGTGTGTAATTTAGCCATTGTTGAGTTTTGTGTGTGTGTTTGAGTGTGTGTGTATGTGTGTGTGTGTGTGTTTTTGACATCCACGTCTGTTCAGTGCCAACTGTCACCTGCCGGAGTGACAAAAGAGCGAAGGATTAAGGAGGAGAAAAGCGAGGGATGGTGTTATCGATCGTTCTCCTCCCTGGACCACTCGCTCTGCTGTGTGTCTCCGCTGACCTCCTGACCTCGTCTTTTCTCCTGCTCTGTCCTCCCCCGCCGTGCGCCTCGTTCACTCTTTCATCTCACATCTGTCGCTCTGGAGGAGTGCAGCATCGGCCCGGGGGCCCGGTCCCCATCTCCTGCACAGCACCTACACGCCCCTTCAGCCGGCCCCTTCTCTTCTCTTCTCTTCTCTTCTCCTCTTTTCTTGTTTCCTCTCAATTGCTTGATTGCAGTCAGGAAGTGGGATTTAGACAAACAGAGACAGCAGCAAGTTTTACAGAATGCTACGTTAGAAAACTGTAAACAGATGTGGTTCTTTAATAAATTTAATAAATAGGTTGCAATGTTGGATTTATTCCATACTTCAATATTTCCAAGAATTCTTTGATGAAAGGCTTTATTTAGACGAAGGATACTGAAGAAGTTTGACTTTTTGAAATGTCCGATTTGTCCTCACTTCATTTTTAAACGTTAAACTTTCTGACTTCAGTATGTTGAGTGTAAGAGCTAGCTAAGAATCTTAACAGAGAGCCAAAAATAATGTTTCATTTCAGAGAGAGAAGAAAGGACAGTGGAGGAAGAGGAAACGAGTCCATTTTGTCCTCTTGTACGTAACTGTGGTTTGGTTTAAACCGTTATTTTCATATTTTGAAGGTCTTTAGTGTTAAGTTCAGCTGCAGGTTTAGTTTAATGGACAGTAAAGAAAGCGTGTGTAGTTTTGGATTGTTATGTCTGTATTTATTCTCTGGGGGAAGTGCTGACCTGTGGCTTTGTTATACACACACACACACACACACACACACCTGGGACTCTAAGCAGCTGCTGTGGTAAGTTCATTACACACACACACACACACACACAGACTGAGCACATGGTCTGGTGTGGCCCCTGCCCTCATCCTTAAGTGGTTTGATTATGAGGTGAGGGTCAGCATTTCCCTCAAGGGCAGCAGTGTGTGTATGTGTGTGTGTGTCTGTGTGTGTGTGTGTATGTGAAGGGCTGAGCCTGTTGCCCCTCATGAGGCTGCTGTAGGGACGTTTTTATTTCTGAGCAGATCTGAATGTGTGTGAGTGTGTGTGTGTGTGTGTGTGTGTGTGTGTGTGTGTGTGTGTGTGTGGGTAGAGTTTGGGTTGCCGTGGCAGACACAGAGTCATGTCTTGTCTGGGGATGTGGTGATGAACACGTGTGTCGGTTTGTGTATGATAATGTGTGTGGGGATGCTATGGAGTTAGTGTGTGTGTGTGTGTGTGTGTGTTTGTGTATGTGTGTGCTGAGGAAGCTGGTCTTGCATACATCCCTGGGCCAACCAGATGGAGTGTGTGTGCACATCCATGTCCTGAGGGAGCTGATCTGCATGGAGGAAGCAGATGCCATGACGCGTGTGTGTGTGTGTGTGTGTGTGTGTGAAGAATCCATGCATATGAGGATGTGTAGAGGTGTCTGAGAAATGTGTGTTACAATGGCTATCTCAGGCTATTGTCAGAGATCATGCATGTGTGTGTGCGAGTGGGTGTGTGTGTGTTTCTATTTGTACATGCATGGTTGGAAATATAAAGACTTAAAGACATACCTCTGTGAACATGTGGGTCTGTGGGTGTGTGTGTCTCTGTGTGTGTGTTTGTTTGTGTGTGAGTGTGTGTGTGAGTGTGTGTGAGTGTGTGTGTGTGGAGTATAGTTTTGTCTTTCCCATGCTCCTGCCACGCTTGTGTCACCCCCCAAGGGACGGCCCCCTTCCTCCACTGCAGGCCAAAAATCAGAGTCATTATCCATCTGCTTTACACACACACACACACACACACACACACACACAGAGTAAACCGTAGACACTGATCTACAGTGACTCAGGAAGTACACCAAAAAATCCTTCAACACACAAAAACAGCACACTCATCTCTCATCTTCATCACACAGTAAAGACTAACACACGTGTGGAAAATACCACAGTGGGGTTTTGTGTAACTTTTCTGAAGTTGAGTGTGTGTGTGTGTGTGTGTGTGTGTGAGTGTGTGTTATTATGTCCCAAATTGTTTTATTCCTTTTATACCACAGTGATTTGGCAATGATTACAATTTTTATTTATAACAGAACAACATGTTTCACTTTTTATCCGTTTAAAGTTACATAAACGACTACAAACAGCCGTTCCCTCACCAGCCTCTTTTTTCTCTCACTTGAAATTAATAAGACAAAAAAAAAAAAACACAGCTTTTCATGTTACAGAGAAACCATAAAGTGTAAACTCCTCTGTCCTGAAGATGTCGGAAAACTTACAGCTTTACCTCTGACTGCTCCAAAGATCTGACACTGGAGACTCCTTCCATCAATGTTAAACAATGTTTAAATCAGTCGAACGTTTCTACACACCGTCACTCTGACTTCCTGTTTCACAAGAAAACACATCAACATACAGAATCGACTCACGACTTTTTCACGACGACTTTAAGTCATAGGATTCTGGTTATTTGGCAATCTTTTTTTTTAGTGCTTTGGCTAACTTCCTGTCCTTAGAGCTCTCTTTAACTACTAACTCTTTAATTTACTTCCTGTTTTAAAGGCTCTTGTGTGATTAGTTTCCAGCTTTAGCAAACTTTTTGTTTGTTCCAATTTTAAGGCTTTGAGTCTTGGTGAGTTCTTGTCTTTTCTCTTGATTTGTTCACAATTTAAGGGCTATATTCACAATTTTAAAATGTTGTATAGAAAATGTAAGAGCATGTGTGTGTGTGTGTGTGTGTGTGTAATCTGACATGTATTGTGATTCAGTATGAAAGAGATCTGAGAGGCACGCGTCACTTATTAAAATAACAATACAGCAGAGAGGGTATGAGGGTAATAATAATCACACACACGAACACACACACACACACACACACACACACACTTCTCTGTCTCTGAAATGAAAAGCATGTAATTTTCACCATCATTTAAAAGGTTTTAATACTCGCTTGTGTACTCTGAGATTAAGTTATCCAGTTTAACGTGAATTCCTGCTTTAGTTCGAACAATCTGTAGGTCATTGTCACAAATATAAATGATACAATTTCAATAATGAACCTGAGGAAATATAGAGAAGCATTGGAGGATCTTTAAAAATATCATGTAAAATTATTGTTGTTGTTGTTTTGTTGTTATTGTTGTTGTTTTGCTACAAATAAATACACAGTAGTGCTAAGTCTTCCCATTAAAGTGGTTCAGTTATTGGTCTGTTAATTATAGTTATAGTTATAGTTGTAGCTTTAGTTGTAGTTATAGTTGTAGTTAGGTTTATAGTTATAGTTATAGTTGTAGCTTTAGTTATAGTTGTAGTTAGGTTTATAGTTGTAGCTATAGTTATAGTTGTAGTTGTGGTTATAGTTGTAGCTATAGTTATAGTTGTAGTTGTGGTTATAGTTGTAGCTATAGTTATAGTTGTACTTGTGGTTATAGTTGTAGCTATAGTTATAGTTATGGTTGTAGTTATAGTTGTAGCTCTAGTTATTGTTACATGGGTACATGAGTACATGGGTCTGAGGGAAACGAAATTTCAATCCTCTGTGTGTCCTGTACATATAGCAGAATTGACAATAAAGTTGACTTTGACTTTGTTATAGTTATAGTTGTAGTTATAGTTGTAGTTGTAGTTATAGTTATAGTTGTAGCTATAGTTATAGTTATGGTTGTAGTTATATAGTTGTAGTTATAGTTAAAGTTATCATTCAGAAACATTACAGTGGTACAATGTGGTCAGGGTATACAGGGTTGCCAGATAAAATCTTAAAACCATAAAAATCCATTTTTAAAAATGATTCATTTACTAGATAGTCAGCTCATTTTTCTTTTGCAATTTCATGACATCTATTTCAGGTGTATTAGTAGGTTATATAGGATCATGTATTTTGTAGGGTTTTTTTTTTTTAGAATACATTTGGCACAAACTTAACCAGATCTTCAAGTTTAACTAGATATTATAATTATATTAATCTTATAAATGTGGTATAATACACATACAGATGTAGGGATATACATTTGTAGTTGCTTTTTGCACTTCTTTGTTGCGTTTGGTGGAATATATATATATATATAAATATATATATATATATATACATAAAAAAAAAAAGATCTGGCAACCCTGCTAATAGTTGCAGTTATTGTTATAGAAGCGCGCGTGCACAGATGCTGTGGCGCGGGACAATGGCTGACGACGTCGTCACGTGACCATGCGCCGCCTATTTATCATACAGCTGTGTGCGCGTGGAGCCTGACAAAAGCGTCGTGGCGATACACACACACACGCGCGCGTGCACACACACACACACGCACACACACCAGACTGCTTCTGGAAACCAAATCCGCCCCGCACGCGCCGGGGTCATTATCCCCCAACCAAGCTGAATAGAAAAGCGGGGAGGGGGGAATGGGGGCAGGGGAAAGGGGCGGGGCTACTCGCTCCCCTCAACAACTGTCATTTTCTAGCCTGCTGCCCTCGCGCGCGGCTTCAAACAATGGCAGAGTTCCAAAAGTGCACACTAGCGTACTAAATAGTATGCGAGAATAGAACGTCACGTCTACATCCCTATAATAGATACGTTCTATTTTTGTATACTGTTTAGTACGGTAGTAGTCTGAGGTTCCGGATCAAACCGGAGTTGTAGCCTCACTCGACAACCTTTGTACAAGAAATAATTTAGTGATTTTAGGTTACTACCTTTATGGCGATTATTATTATTATTACTTTGGCGATAATTTTAGTGTTTAAGTAACACTATGAGGATTTTAAAATAAGACATGGTACTTTCATTGTTAGCATAGGCTAACTAATACACCTACTTTTAGCTAAAAGCTAAGGTGTAGGCTATTACAGTTTTTTTCATAGTTTTCTCAACACATTAAATGGCAAAATAGCTTTTGAAGTGTTTCCCTGCATTATTACACAAACTAAAAAACAATTACATTTCAGCTTTTGTGACCAAAACTCGATAAAGAGATCAACTAGCCTAGTGGAGCTACAACCTCAGAAACAAAAGGCTACTAAACTGTATTTTCCTTGTTACTTGTCTTTTGTACACTTAATGTGGTTATAGTGTACATTTAAAAAAGATTTAATGTACATTTTTACTTTAAAACTTTAAAGATATACCACATGTATCTTTCTAGGTAAAAGATACACACTAAAGGTACACAATATCCATTCCAGCAACAAGGAAAAGTACAGTTCGGTACTATGTTTCTGACAGTAGCTAAAGGCTAAACAAGTTAAAACAAGTTGTTTTAACACATTAAAACAAGTTTGCTATGGAAAAAATGACTTTTATATGTTTACTACTTTATTTTACATGCATTTCATTTCAGCCTTTGTCTATAAGCTCCAAAGAAGATGTCGAGTCTGATTCTTCTACATTTCTCACACAGAAGCTTTTTTTTTTTTTTTTTTTTTTTAAACAAATGAATAAAGGGCATCTGACCCTACTCTTATTATCTCATTCCAGCTCAGTCTATTCAGCTAAAGTGGTGTAATCTACTGGTCCATTATTTATAAGAAGCTTGAAACTGACTGGGTCACGTGACTTGCTTTGGTCTGAGCTGCTGTGAAGGAAACTGCTGAAGAGGAATTGTGATGTAAATATTAATGAGAGCTGGGGCTTATTATGGGGAAGAAATCAGGCAAATAGACTATAATTATATATTTCTTTCTTCTGTCCTTCCTAAGGAAAGAAAGGAATGATAGTGACAAAGATGAAAGATATATATATATATAACTTCTTAATATTATTTTGTTCATTTTTTTTTATAAAATCTGTAATAATAGCAATAAGAGTGAAACCCTTGATACTGTATATTATTTTGTTTATTTCTACAGCACTTTTTGTTTCAAAATCCATAATAATAGCAATAAAATTGAAAGACATACATACTTAGTATTTAATTTATTTATTTCTATAGCACTCGTTTTTGTTTTAAAATCTGTAATAATAGCAATAGAAATGAAAGATATACATATTTAATATGATTTTATTAATTTATTTCTACAGCACTTTTCTTGTTAGTGTTACAGTCTGTAAATAAAACAGTGGGACTATTCAAAAACAAACTGTGTAATAAAAATAATTCATGAAGAGAAATTCTAAACAGGAAATAAAATGTAGTTGAAGTGAAATCCTTAATGAAATACATCAGTGTTAGTGCTGCCTCCAGGCACAAAACAAACTCAATCACTAATATCCATCCATATGGTGATGCCACCTTTGCCCCAACTCTCCTTCTGACGTCATACAGAGGGGGCGGAGCCAGGGAGTATAAAAGCCCGCCCCCTGCGCGTGGTTCTTGAATGAAGACGCAGAAGAGACGCGCACAGGATAAGGATAAGGACAAGGATAAGGACTTTTTCCACTCTGTCTGAGGTTGAGCTTGTGTGTCTGAGGAGCTGTATTCTAACCTCTTGTCTTGGATTAAATATATTTTTGGTTTTTGTTTGGATTGTCGAGTTTTTTTGTTGCATACGGATGCGAGCACCTGTGCGCAATTGGAAAAGTTTTGGCCATGGCGCGTCTCCATCTCCGTCTCGTCCTGCTGGCTCTGTCTGTCCTGCTGCCCCTGGTCAGTTTCTCGGGTTTAGGGATACAGCAGAGTGTGATATGAAGTGAAGTGGTGTAGGGAGATTGTTTTACTCGTGAAGAAACGCATCATATTAGTTTATTTTGTTGCAATATCAGAGTAATTGTGTAATAACAGCCGGTTATTTGTGACCTGTTCCCTCTGTAGGTTGCCTCCTCGGGAGTGTTTGAGCTGAAGGTGCACTCTTTCAGCACCACACGCCGCTTCTGCAGGAGAACTCGCGACTGCAACATCTTCTTCCGCATCTGCCTCAAGCACTCGGAGGATGTGATCTCCGCCGAGCCGCCCTGCACCTTCGGCACGGGGCAGACCGGAGTGATGCGCGCCGAACCGGGGGCCATCTCCAGCAGCGCCGCCATCCGCGTGCCCTTCCACTTCAAGTGGCCGGTAAAGTCCACTTCAGCCCTGATACACTCTCACTACTGCATTAAACATCTTCCTCTGACAGCCTTCATTTCCAACTCCTACATCCTTTCAGTGTGGACTTCATGGAGCTGCATGAACTCACATTTCATTATAATTTAATACACAATCATAATTTAATGAGGGTGAGGTTTGGATACTTCAATTAAACATAAAATTATTCTATTTAAGTTTAGCTAACACCAGTTTCTGTTGGCTTTGGTGCATTAAGTCACATGAATTCATTCACAAATAAGTGTTTTAATTGAATTTTTGGGGACATTTTTTTATCTATCTATCTATCTATCTATCTATCTATCTGGGAAAATATTTTCTAACTGGAAATTATTTCTTTATTTGTTTCTTTGTTTAATTATTTAATTATTTGTTGAAAAAAGTATTTACTTATTTACTGAAACTTTCTTTTTATTTATTTATTCATTCATTTGTTTGTTTGTTTGTTTGTTTAAAACTGTTCTATACATTATTTCTAAAATTCATTTAGCATTACTCTTATACAAAAGAGAAAGTTGTTTCTGTTTGTTTAAAATAATACACTGCAATAGATCCATTTCATCAACTGTGAGTGCAAATGAGTGATTTCAATACGGAGCAAAGTGATTATTTGCGACATTAAGCCCTCCATGTGGAACGAACTCTTACAGTGTTGATTTTACTTTTACACGCTGGAATTAACACCAGAAAAGTTAAATGAACTCTCAGAGTGGAGAATTAACACCTCCAACCTTCCGTCAGCATCTGCAGCCTCTAAAAGTGTTACCTGTTGCATGTCGTATTGAATTAAGACACGAACTACAGTGTTAACTGTTAACTGGAATAATTCGATTTAACACTTCAGATGTTAATTCAACACGTTTCTCCGGTTCTCAGTACCAGTGTGTTAATTCAGCGCTCTGCATTTTGTTGACTTTTACACACTTTTTTGTCTTGGCCAAACGTCAGTTTCATCATCAGTGGCATTTATGTCATTAGCCAGTATTTTAACTCTGCTGCACTTCTTGTCTTTTTAGGGAACTTTTTCTCTGGTTATTGAAGCCTGGAATGCCGAGTCCCCTAAAGAGCATGCTGACCACACAGGTACGTCCCCACTGGCTCATCAGCGAGCCGTCACCACGCCTCAGCAGGTGCACATGACACCTGATCCCTCGCTGTATTCAGGAGGGCGTGTGCAATGCGGAGTATTGCTGCTAAATCACAACAGTGGGCAACTTTATTCAAATCAAGTATTCAGAGTTAGCACACAGCTAGTCAAAGAGAATCTGAGCTCTAAACAAAATGATTGAGATAGCTAGGCCACCTCTCTGCGCTACACTAGTAGGGTGTAGTGTTTCACAAGCTACTTTTCATGCTAACTCATTAACACCAAATTAACATTGTTCATTTCAACTTCAGCTCAAACACGTTAGTGTTTCCTGTGCAGAATTGTTTATATTCTAATGCTGGTTTGTTTTTAGCTTGTTTACTATAAATGTAGTGTATTTTAGTGTGTTTACTGTAATGCTAGTTCCTCTTGTTTGAAACAAGACACTAGGTAATAATTAGCTAATAATTTGTTATTAGCTCACTTACTGTGATGTTACTTATCTGTGTGTGTTTTCCATCCACAGAGAACCAGAACAACCTGATCAGCCGTTTAGCAACACGGCGGCGTTTAGCCATCGGGGAGGACTGGTCTCAGGACGTGCACTTCGGCGAGCAGAGCGAGCTCCGCTACTCGTACCACGTGTTCTGCGACGAGTTTTACTACGGAGATGCGTGTTCAGATTACTGCCGGCCACGTGACGACACACTCGGCCACTACACGTGCGACGAGAACGGCAACAAGCAGTGTCTGGATGGCTGGCAGGGGGAATACTGCTCCGATCGTGAGTCCCACACACACACACACACACACGCAAATGCACACACATGAGGCAACTGCCTTAATAGTAGCTGTGTCTGTCTCATTTGGTAGCATTTTTACCAATGTGCTTGGTGTCATCATGTCATAGCATGTAGCACTTTACACACTTTATTTACTAAAACTCGCTAGTCTACGATGGATCCCGAACAAGCGGCGGCCATTTTACTTCTGAACATTTTACTTAAAATCCGAATTTAAAGCTACATTAGCTTGTTATCGTATCCACAGATGAATTTCTGGGAATCTGCAAACTCGAGACTGTTAGCTAACTATTAATTAACGTATATTTTGACAGCGTAACTTCACGTAACAGCTACATCAGCCTTGTTTTTAAAAACCTCCATGGAACAGAATTGTGGGATGTATGCCCTAAACATTGCCCTAAAATTGATCCTATATAAAAGGACCACCTTCTCTTGAAAGTGCACTAATGCGACGCAAAAAGTCTGCCTACCTAGGGAACTACATTCGTATAGTGATGCAATGACAATGACAATGGCCTTGTTCCAAATTGCATATCACCACACTAAAATATTACACTACCCTTGTGAGCTATTTAGCTGCTTATTTATAGAAGCTACATCTCTATATTTTTGTTACATAGTCTTGAGTGTGTGTGTGTGTGTGTGAGGGAGAGAAACACAAAGAGAGGGAGTGTATATGATATGTCAGATGGCCAGATGTCTGTTCGGTCCCTTGGGACAACTACGTCTGGTCTGGAAGCGTCTCGACGCGTGGTTTTGTGAGGGAGTCTGGTTGTGTATGAATGAGTTAATGAATGTGTGTGTGTGTGTGTGTGTGTGTGCAGAAATCTGAGCTGTAGCTCTAAAGCTTATCTACATCTAACATCCGTGTGTGTGTGTGTGTGTGTGTGTGTGTGAGCATCTCATTCAGTTCTTTTGTTCATCAGAACAATAGGAGCACAAAGCAGACACATGCTGTGGACTCATTCAGTGTGTGTGTGTGTGTGTGTGTGTGTGTCAGCTCACCAGCTGCTGGCCTCAACACTTAACACTCCCATTCATCTGTTCTCATTTAGCTGGGCGTGGCCAGAGTGTGTGTATGTGTGTAACCTCTCTCCCCTTCCCCTCCCCTCACAGCCATCTGCTCAGCGGACTGCAGCGATCGTCACGGTTACTGCGAGGCCCCCGGTGAGTGTAAGTGTCGTCTGGGGTGGCAGGGCCCGTCCTGCAGCGAGTGTGTGCGCCACCCCGGCTGTCTGCACGGCACCTGCACGCAGCCTTGGCAGTGTGTGTGTAAGGAAGGATGGGGAGGTCTCTTCTGCAACCAGGACCTGAACTACTGCACCAACCACCGGCCGTGTGCTAACGGCGCCACCTGCACCAACACTGGCCAGGGCAGCTACACCTGCACCTGCAGGCCGGGGTACGGAGGCACCGACTGCGAGCTCGAGATCAACGAGTGCGACTGCAACCCCTGTAAGAACGGCGGCAGCTGCAACGTGAGTTATTTAACACACCTTCACCTTAACACCACCACCTTAACACACCACCTTACACGTTTTCACTTCCTGCAACCCCTGCAAGGACAACAGGTGCAGTGTGAGTCCCCATAATACACCTTTACTCCAACAGACCCTAAACACTAAACACTCGCTAACTGCAAGAACACTAACACCATAACCTTAACCCCCTAACACACCATTACAACAACACACCTTAACCTTAACACCACTACCCTAACACACCACCTTACACACTTTCACTTACTGCAACCCCTGCAAGGACAACAGAAACTGCAGTGCATGTCTCTGAACACTAACACCATAACCCTAACACTTTAACACACTTACTCATAAACTAAACACTAACCCTGACCTCTACAAGAACAACGGCAGCTGCAACGTGAGTCCTGAACCTGATCACGCCTTAACCTTAACACTAACATCATAACACATTTACTGACTCACCCTAAACTTAACACTAACCCCAATACCCACAAGAACAGCGACAACTGTACCTTAAGTCCTGAACTGAACACTAACACCCTAACATACTCAAACACACCCTGTTATCAGTTACTGCAACTCCTTCAAGAGAAGAGACAGCTGGGACGTGGTTCCCAACTTAACACCTGAACTAAACACTAACAACTGTAACCTACACGCACTCCTGCAAGAACAATGTTTTTGTTAACCTCAACTTAACACTAATATAACACTAACACTGCAATACAACCTCAACTTCAGTCTAACCTTAACACTAACAATCTAACACAGCCTAATGTAAACATTAACACCATAACACATTTAACCTTAACACTAACACTCTAACCTTAACACTAACACTCTAACCTTAACACTAATACTCTAACACTAATAACTAACATTCTAACACAGCCTACAATAACTATAACACAGACTAACCTGAACACTAACACTCTAACACAGCCTACAATAACTATAACACAGCCTAACCTTAACACTAACACTCTAACACAGACTAACAATAACTCTAACACAGCCTAACCTGAACACTAACACTCTAACACAGCCTAACAATAACTCTAACACAGCCTAACCTGAACACTAACACTCTAACCTTAACACTAATACTCTAACATAGCCTAACCGTAATACTAACATTCTAACACAGCCTACAATAACTCTAACACAGCGTAACCTTAACACTAACACTCTAACACTCTAACCTGAACACTAACACTCTAACCTTAACACTAACACTCTAACACAGCCTAACAATAACTCTAACACAGACTAACCTGAACACTAACACTCTAACACAGCCTAACAATAACTCTAACACAGACTAACCTGAACACTAACACTCTAACACAGCCTAACAATAACTCTAACACAGACTAACCTGAACACTAACACTCTAACACAGCCTAACAATAACTCTAACACAGCCTAACAATAACTCTAACACTCTAACACAGCCTACAATAACTCTAACACAGCGTAACCTTAACACTAACACTCTAACACAGCCTACAATAACTCTAACACAGACTACAATAACTCTAACACAGACTAACCTCAACACTAACACTCTAACCTTAACACTAACACTCCAACACAGCCTAACAATAACTCTAACATAGCCTAACCTCAACAGTAACACTCTAACACAGCGTAATCTCAACACTAACACTCTAACACAGCCTACAATAACTCTAACACAGACTAACCTGAACACTAACACTCTAACCTTAACACTAACACTCCAACACAGCCTAACAATAACTCTAACACAGTCTAACCTCAACAGTAACACTCTAACACAGCGTAATCTCAACACTAACACTCTAACACAGCCTACAATAACTCTAACACAGACTAACCTGAACACTAACACTCTAACCATAACACTAACACTCTAACACAGCCTAACAATAACTCTTACACAGTGTAACCTCAACACTAACACTCTAACACAGCCTAACAATAACTCTTACACAGTGTAACCTCAACACTAACACTCTAACACAGCGTAATCTCAACACTAACACTCTAACACAGTCTAACAATAACTCTAACACAGCCTAACCTCAACACTAACACTCTAACCTTAACACTAACATGCTAACACAGCCTAATCTCAACAGTAACACTCTAACCTTAACATTACTGCTCTAACACACTCAAACCCTAACAATAACACTCTAACACACTCTAATCATAGCACGCTAACATACTCTAACCTTACCACTAATGCTCCAATACATGCTAACCTTAACACTAAGACTTTAACCTTAACACTAACCCTCTAACACACACTAACCTTAACACTAAGACTTTAACCTTAACACTAACCCTCTAACACACACTAACCTTAACACTAACATTATAACACACCGTAACCCCTGCAAGACCGGAGTCCTCTGCAATGTGAGTCTAAAATGATCTAAGCTTAACACTAATACCATAACACACTAACACTCCAACACACCTTTACTCTTACACACACAATAGATGGTGTAAATACTCTCTTTATCTCTCTCTCTCTCTCTCTCTCTCTATCATGGTGTAGGATCTGGAGAACGATTACTCGTGCACGTGCCCTCAGGGCTTCTACGGGAAAAACTGTGAGATCATAGCAATGACGTGTGCAGATGATCCGTGCTTTAACGGAGGAACATGTGAGGAACGTTTCACTGGAGGCTACGTGTGCCGCTGCCCCCCAGCCTACACTGGCTCCAACTGCGAGAAGAAACTGGACCGCTGCAGCCACAAACCCTGCGCCAACGGTGTGTGTTACAGTCATTTCATTAGGATTTTCAGCGCGTTTTCATCCTCCATCGTGATAACACCATAAAAACTGTTGTGTAAAATGTTCTCTGTGTCGCTGTGTAGGTGGTGAGTGTGTGGACGTGGGCTCGGGGGTGCTGTGTCGGTGTCGTCCGGGATTCGCCGGGCCGCGCTGCGCCGTTAACGTGGACGACTGTGCGCGCTCTCCGTGTCAGAACTCGGGCACTTGTGTAGACGGTGTAAACGACTACACATGCTCGTGCACGCTTGGATTCACGGGGAAGAACTGCAGCGTGCGCGCCGATGCCTGCCTCTCACACGCCTGCCTGCACGGAGGTACCTGCTACACACACTTCTCAGGCCCCGTGTGCCAGTGTGTGCCTGGATTCATGGGTCCCAGCTGTGAGTTCCCCGTGCTGGATAGAGCCGGTATGGAGCGGGCAGCATCACGCAGCTCCCGAGGCTCCTCCCCTTCCACGGTGGCGGCGCTGTGCGTGCTGGGCGTGCTGGCAGCCTGCCTGGGCGTGTGCGTTGCTGTGGTGTTCTTGAGGCGCAGGAGGCAGCGCCTGCGCAGACAGCAGCTCTGCGACTCCGTCTTCAACGACCTCGAGACGGTCAACAATCTCGACCGGCAGCACTTCCCATACGAACGCGAATTCCTGTCCAGAGCTGTCAGTCAGGTGAAGCCGAGCAACACTGAGGCCAGACTCAGCTGCTCATTGGCTCCCGGGCACACGCTTCCTGCCGGGCGGGACTTCCTGTGGAGCGCTGGAGGAGCGGGGATGAGATAACACACACACGTAGGCACAAAGGTTCAGGAAACAAGTTTGAAACACCACACACACATACACACATATATACACACGCACAAACTGAGTGAAGAAGAAAATGATATAAGCACTTCTTTTCCATATTCTTTTACAGTGAATGAGTGAATTGATCAAAAACATGACAGAATAAAGTGTTGTACAGGAGCTTTTCTGTCGGACTGATAGAGTTTACGCTCCAAAAACCAAAAAAAGGGAGAAACTTTAAGGTACGTTAAAGTGTCAGATTTGTTATAGATGGTGATCGCTACAGAATTCAACATTAACAGTATGTGACTCATAATTTCTGCATTATAAGACACTCCACCCTGAATTAAGTTCTGTATGATTAAAGAAAAGTCACAGGATATATATATATATATATATAAAGGAAAAAATGACAATGTACAAATTATTTTAAAGAATACATCACAAAATACCTGCAGGAAAAGGAAAGGAAAAAAAAAAACATGAATTATAGTTTGGGACGTTGTGGTAGGTTAGGCCAAATCCTGACTGGCTTCTAGAAAACTGATGTCAATCTTTCAGTTTTTGAGTCGAATATCATTCCTCCTTTTAATTCTGATTTATCTTTTCAACACTATGGTGAATGTTCTTTACACTTTTTACCTCTTTTTTATCTTTTATATTGATATTCATGTAAACAATGAGATGTCTGGGTTAGCTAGATAACTTAATTCTTTTATACTTCTGGTTCATGTTATCCAGCTAATTGTAAATTCTTGCTTTTTTTAAACTTTTTTTTTATATATAAACTCGCTAGATCTCGAACTGGGAAAGTTCGAAGTCTGCATTTCCGCCGACGTTCGATTGTAGCAAAGTCCCAAATAATGGATAACGTTCTCTCAGACTCCTCCTTACATCCTGTACACGGATGCTTGTTGTACTTGTTGTATGATCCACAAAATGGAGTGTATTAGATCTGTACTTTCATTGTTACAAAGTCAGAAATATATTTATAAATATTTTCCTAAACCAAAATGGGGATATTGTTAGCCCAGCGTTGTATTGCTATGTAGCAGCGAGCTCTTTCCCTACTTTTAAGCGGGAAGTTGATGTCATTTTTATAAGTAAAACTTGAGCTTTCTGAATGTGATGTTTCTGACTTGTAGAAATTGATTTTTGTGGCCATTTCACCTTTCATGACTTTAAACCTGAGTTAATGCCTGCTTTAAGTTCCTGTTTTGCATTTTTGTACTTTTAATTTCAATCATTGTTCTTGTAAAAATATTTTATGTTAATTTATTTTGTATGTCTATTTGTTTGTCAAGTTAATAAAATGAGTAATATAATCCTGCATAATTAATCTGCACACATTTGCAGAAGGTCATGTGATTGGGGTCCCAGTAGTCTCCAACAACCAATCAGAGTCGAGCTTTGGGGACGTGACTGTGATGTGGAAAAGTTTATTACTTTATTACTTTATTACTCGGCATATTAAGTATGAATATGTGAAATTTGCCCTGCTGACCAATAAATTAGTGGTGTCTAAATAAAAAAAAAGAGCAATTTTTTCAACACCAATCAGCAAGGTCTCAGCTCCCCCTAGTGGAACACAATAAAATTACATTCTACTGCTTATTATTTTTATATTGGTAGTAAATGAAAAGAAATAATACAATCAAAAATTACACATACACACATTTCCTTGTACTCCAGTTGTACCTGATCAGCAAAACCATGTTCAGTGTGTTAAGTTTGCTTCTTTATGGTTGGACTGGAGCTACAATGTGGAAGCTTGCAGTACATCTACAAGTTTAACTGTAGTTACACTATATGGTGAAAAGTTTCTGCACACTCATATGTGGTTCTTCCTCAAACTGTTGCCAGAAAATTGGAAACACAAAATTGTATAGAGTGTCTGTGCTGTAGCATTACAGTTTCCCTTCACTGGAACTAAGAGGCCCAAACCTGCTCCAGCATGACGATGCCCCTGTGCACAAAGCGAGCTCCATGAAGACATGGTGTGTGAAGGTTGGAGTGGAAGAACTCGAGTGTCCTGCACAGAGCCCTGACCTCAACCCCACTGAACACCTTTGGGATGAACTGGAACACCGACTGAACCCCAGACCTCCTCACCAACATCAGCGCCTGATCTCACTAATGCTCTTGTAGCTGAATGAACACAAATCCCCACAGCCACGCTCCAACATCTAGTGGAAAGCTTCCCAGAAGAGTGGAGCTCATTATAACAGCAAACACAGGGGAATAAATCTGGAATGAGATGTTCAACAAGCACATATAGGTGTGATGGTCAGGGGAGCACATACTTTTGGCCATGTGTAAAATAATGTACCTTAGAGTGCGTTCTAAGGTTCACTATATTCAGCTTTTCATGGCGGTATAAATAAATGCTGATTGTACAAATGTACCATTAATGGAGACATGGAAAAGAACAGTTTGGTAACTTTATTTCTAAGACTGTAGATCCCAAGTGATAAATATATAATGTTTTTATTCGATGCTACATCGTAGGGTTAGTCCAATTAATCAGATTAATCATGCACGCGCAATGAAAGCGGAACCGGAAGTAAGCGCACACACTGGGAATGAAGCGCACTAGCGCGAGAGCAACACAGAGGAACAGATGCGCTGTGGAAGTTAACCGTGAAAGTTAGGACCTCGGAGAGCACTGGGTTTATCAGCGCGAGACGCGGCGGTAGGGGCGCGCGCTCCTCTCCTGAATCCCACACACTCGCACACACACACACACACACACACACATCAGCGCGCGTGTGCCTTTCTCTTCATTCCTCAGCACAGACTCTTCTCCGTCTCTCACGCGCGCATCAATGGCCGAGGAGCAGCGGAATCGCCGCTTTCACCCGCGAGCGCTGGGGCCCGCGCGCGAACACGGCCTGAACCTGCAGAAGCGGCAGGCGCGCGTGACGGTGAAGTACAACCGCGCGGAGCTGCAGAAGCGCCTGAACGCCGAGAAGTGGATCGAGCGCGCGCTGGAGGAGCTGTACGCCGGGGCGGTGAGTGCACGCGCCACAGGGGCGCTCACTTTTAGGAGTCTAGTGTAAAAGTTTAGAAGTTTAACAAACAAACAAACAAACAAAACTTTTTTGGGGGGTTATTTCTGCGTAAATAAGTTAATATCGGGACGCCATTTTATAATTCCTGGAGGGTAGAAAAGTGTTTTTCTTACGCAGTTGAGTCAAAGCTATAAAACTGTAATAATAATAACAATAATAATAATAATAATAATAATAATAATAATAATAATAAATCGTATTAAGCCAAGTTAACCTACTTGTACATAACTCTGAAGGAATAAAAATTCATAAAGAAGAAAGTGAGAAAATATTTGTGAAGAGGTCAAAGGCCATATTGACTTGACTATAAGCAGATAGATAGATACACTATATGGCCAAAAGTATGTGCACCCCTGGCCATCACACCTATATGTGCTTGTTGAACATCTCACTCCAGATTTATTCCCCTGTGTTTGCTGTTATAATAAGCTCCACTCTTCTGCGAAGTCTTTCCACTAGATGTTGGAGCGTGGCTGTGGGGATTTGTGTTCATTCAGCTACAAGAGCATTAGTGAGATCAGGCGCTGATGTTGGGATGTCGAGGAGGTCTGGGGTTCAGTCGGTGTTCCAGTTCATCCCAAAGGTGTTCAGTGGGGTTGAGGTCAGGGCTCTGTGCAGGACACTCGAGTTCTTCCACTCCAACCTTCACACACCATGTCTTCATGGAGCTCGCTTTGTGCACAGGGGCATCGTCATGCTGGAACAGAGATTGAGTCTCTTAGTTCCTGTAAAGGGAAACTGTAATGTTACAGCACACAGTGACATTCTGTTCAATTGTGTGTTTCCAACTTTGTGGCAACAGTTTGGGAAAAGAACCTCCTTAGGATGTGATGGTCAGGTGTCCACATAGATAGATAGACATCTTTGATATAAGATAGAATCTAAATCATGTGCAGCAGACTGTTAAATACAGACATTACAAGTGTCACATTTTCATGTTAATAAGTGAATCAGTTTAACTGTCACTTTACTTCCATTCCAACCCTGTTACCCTAAAAAGCCATTGCAAAATGAAATATTGCAAAATTGGAGAGTAGCAGAGTAGTTCTCACTAAATGATTCACAGAATGTTGCATCATTTCTCTTGTAAGGATTTATACATTTATAATTTCTCGTAGACCAGAATAAGAAGCCACATTACACTTCATTAGTGTATTAAAGCATATTTTACAGAATGAGAAATTATTTAATTTCACAATATCATTCATATTTACAATCATCTGTTTAATGCATGTCATGGCTATGTGTCAGATCACACACTACGCACTAGGCTGGTAGGTTGGTAAACCCTCGACTCGACCGCTAATGGACATGACTAATTACAGTGAGCTCATCACACCCTAGAACAGGAACAACTTCCCGTAAAAAAAAAAAAAAAAGTTTTCCTTGAAATTTATTCAATCTGTAGTGTATTTTGTATTTTTTGCTCAGCAGGTCTGCTGTTTGGGGAAAAAAAAAAAGTCCATTTCATCACAAAAAATGTCCATTTCATCACAGGCCATATCGCCCGTAAAACAACACAAAATGATCCCCTTTTTTTTTTTTTTTTTAAATAGTCATTTCTTTTTCCATTCAATTATTTGATAAAGAATAAAAGACTTTGTTATGTTGTTATAGGAGAATAATCAACAAAGTGGTTATGTGATGAGTTACTCTTAATTCTAATTTGATGATTTTCCTATAATAGCAAGGAAGTGTTTTATTCCTCTTATACCACAGCAATAAGCAAATGCTAATATGTATATATTTATTAAAGAAAGGCATATCATTTTTTTTATCTGTTTACAGTTACATTTCCTGTTCTCTCTTACGTTATAGCGTTCCTTCACCAGCCTCTCTCGTTTTCTCTCTCTTGAAGTTCAGAAGACCAAACGCAGCTTGTCATTTTACCAAGAAACTGCAAAGCACGTATATTCCTCTGTCCTGAAGATGTCGTGAAACTTAGTTACAGCTTTACCTTTGACTGTTACAAAAGCGCTCACACTGGAGACTCATTCCATAAATGTTACATAAACATCTGCTCACAGAAAACTTCACCATATCACTGGTTATATATTTAACAGCAGTTTTTTAAACCCATTTATTACTACGGTTATATTATTTAACTTGTCAGCCGTACAAGTCCCTCTGAATGAGCTGTTGCTATAGAAACGATAACGTATTAGAACGAGCGCATTAATATAAACCTGTGATTTGCAGCTGCACTACTGTCAGAGCTGCTGTTATAGCAAACTACTCAACACCTATTGACTAATCAGAATTGAGAGATTGACAGTGCTGTGCTATTGATTTGACCAATCAGAAAATGTTACAAGTTACAGAATGAGATCTGGAGATCTGTTAACACGGGATCTGATCTGATAAACCAAACAAATTGATAGCATGATTGTGATATTTGTGACCTCTAGCAACTGCAAACTGTTTAACAAATGAAAAACCTCCCCAAATGCTTAAAATGTGTGCTTAAGTGCACTTAAAATATATTTCTTTTGGATCACCATGGTGAATGAAGGGGGTGGTTGTGATTTTGGCAGTGAAACAGTGGCAGTGTTTACTGACGGATTGTGAAATTTGGCTGAAGGCTGCACTAAAGATCCTTCCTTATCTTTGGAATTGCACTTCTTTTTCTTATCTTCTCCTAGAAAACAAATAGTGGTCAATATCCAGACCATGTGACCTGGAGAGATCTCACTCTGCATCATACCCAACTCACCACCAGATTAACATTACCCAAGATTTTACTCATCAGTAATTTCTAAACGCTTAGCTTTAAAGATTAAAGGGCAAACACTTGAGTGACAAGCGATAAAATAAATAAATAAATAAAATAAAAAGGAAAGTTTTAGCTCAAATGTACAGCTGTATATCAGTAAAGCATGAAGAGTCGAATAAAGAATCGCTTTTAAATAGCAATTTAAATTGCTACTTGCGTTCTTAGCTTAGCTAGATAGCGAGAGGTTATTACAGCTACAACTATGGAGCATTATAAGGTAGCTATCTAGCTTATGTTAGCTAAGTTAGTTTCCCAGCCATATGGGAGAATCCTGGATATTTAGCAAGAATTATAGAGCTTTATTTGTTCTGTCAGTAGCTAGCTAGCACCTTAGCCAGCATCTTCATCTTCACAATAATTTGTGTCCAATTTCTTATTCCTCCTGACTGATAATGTGGCTAGATTATCTCAATATGCTGTCCTTTGTTTTTTTCTGAGGTAAAATGTTGCCCAACTAGACTATTACTTATACAGTTTATGTCCTAGTTATGGAGAGGTAGTGATACTATTGTTTCAGATAGCTAACTAACTTGTTAGCTTGACTAGATAGTGCTGTACTGTTAGGGTCATTTTGTCAAGCGCTATTCTAGCTAGCTAGATAAAATTAGCTAATAGGTTTTCCAGTGAATTCTTGTATTGGCTACGATAGTTCACTGCTGGGTATTTGTCGCTGACTAGCCACTTTGCCACTGAAAATTATATTTTGCAGCACAGAACATTTAAAATGGTGCTAAATTATCGCAGCTGAGATGTAATAGGGTTAGATGATGTATTTCTGTGACATTTCTGGTTTGTTTCCTTGTGGGGAATGTTTGAAAGAGAGGATTTATGATGGCGTGGTGGTCTGTGTTCTCTCTCTCTCTCTCTCTCTCTCTGGGCTTTATATGGCGCCGTTGTGTGTGTGTTTGAGATTAGCGAGTAGGATTGTGTGTTGTTTCTGCACAGTGTAGCCCATGGCTGTACAGATAAATTACATGAGAAAATGTTTTAAATTACATGAGAAAATTTTCTCCGTGAGTTATCTGTGGGCAGCAGGAAGAACGCTCCGGTCACATTCCTTTAATTCCGTTTCACCCACTTCAACTAAACTGCGGTACTTGTTACGTAATTAAAGGTGCAGTCTGTAATATTTCAGTGGTTCAAGACCTTTACTGATCATACAGTTAGTATGTGATTTGCAGTAATGCCTCGTCTCTGACAGGACTTTAGGTTTTTGTTTTTTTTTTTGAGGTTTCTTTGTGACACAGCAAACTGTGTTTGTTTTTATCTTCTTAACTTCAAGACAGCAAAAAAAGACAGACAGGTGAGGGAACGACTGTTTAAAGCTGCTATAACGTAAGTGAGAACAAGAACTAACTTGTTTCACAGCCATTCCACAGCATTTAATGTAACTATAAATGGATAAAAAGTACACATGCTGGAAAGTGCTGGGAATTTCACTTCAGAAAAGCTGCACGAATATATGAGGCCTAATATATTCCATGCTGGTTAGTGATTATTTTCCTATAGCAGCACATCCCAAAGTGTTTTATTCCTCTTATACCACCAACGATTACAATGTTTTTTTATTAATTAACAACACATTACATTTTGTATGCGTTTATAGTTACATTAATGACACTGAATGCCTACAAAAAAACCCACATTAGTTCCCAGAGGAGCAGACTGGATGTGTTTTGAGGCGAGTGTGCTGTGATTTAGACGTGCAGTTTGCCTAATGCTAAACTGGAGGCTATAAGCTTTCCTTGTTTGTTAGCATCAATAGCTTTGTAATTTCAGATATGAAACATGAGGCATTTTTTTTGAAACATTACTGGCAGTATTTCTAGCTTCTGGTTCTTTGGAAGAGGCTTTAATACTCATTCTTCTTCCATTCAGAGTGATATGCGATAGTTCAGGGGTGCGTCTTTACTCTCTCAAGGCTTTATATGGAGTCACTGTGTGTGTGTGTGTGTGTGTGTGTGTGTGTGTGTGTGTGTGTGTGTGTGTGGGGTTAGCAGGTAGGAGTGTGTGTGTGTGTGTGTGTGTGTGTGTGTGATCTCTGCACAGTGTACAGTGTTAAAGATAACATTAAGTGAATATTTAGAGTGAGTGATAAGTGCATAATGGATGGAGAACTTGTGGCCTTTGTGTCATTATTTCTCTCTGCACTTAAACACTGTATAACACACACACACATACTGCGTATCTCTCTCACACACATGGGCGAGGGCCATATAAGGAAAGGTGCTTGCTTCCTCTTGGGGGATCCTAGACTTCCTGTTCCACAAAAAAAAAAAAAAAAAAAAACACACACACACTAATATACACATGTGTGATTCCAGAGCCTTATCATTGCCTTACATGGGCATTGTTGTGTGTTTGTGTTTGTGTGTACATGTATACAACCGTATGCTTACACGTGGTTTGCATGCAGTTGTGAGAAAAGCTCTGTATACGCCTTGGTATTTCTGCACTTGGTATTTCTCTGACGCCTGACTGTCTAAACAAAAACGATTGGACCAACAGCGCACTTTGTGGAAACGGAGACTCCTCTGTACTTTTCCCTTGTTGAAAAACTTCAAGTTACAGCTTTACCTCTGACTGTTACAAAGCTCTGACACTGGAGACTCCTTCCATCAGTGTTAAATAAACATCTCCTAACAGAAAACGAGTACACGTGTATTTAAAGCTGTTTATGTGGAACGTCTGCTGTACAAATGACAACATTAGATGTTAGTTATATTATATATTATTTATATTATATATTTTTTCAAAATATAATTATATGTAAAAGAGAAGATAAGGGATGAACCTACACTGATGCACTGTGTTTGGGACAGTGTGTGTCTGTGTATGTGTGTGTGGGAAGCAGTTATCTTCCGGTAAATGCTGATGTTTTATCAGTGACTCTCACCATGTGTTCTCAGTACATTCCTTTAATTCTTTCGTTTCAAAACAACTATTTAGACTGAACTGCGCTCTGATGTGGAATTTTATTTTTAGCACAGTATTATCACACTATTGTGTGTGTGTATATATATATATAAGTCTAAAAAATGTATTAAACTGCTTTGATTAAATCTAAAAAAAGTAGTATGTGTTTAAAAACAGTAGATATTATTAAGTGTGATTCAAACCGTCCACAAAGACGTCTCAGACTAACACTGATTGAGAACCGCTGATCTAACTTATTGTCATGTGATACAGAGATATGTGAAATATGAGATCAATGATTCTGCAGTTAGAGATGTTCCAGTGGTCACATGCTGTCTGACACACATGCCACCGGATCCACACATGTATAATCTGATGTGTGTGTGTGTGTGTGTGTGTGTAGCTGGATGAAATGCCAGAAGAGATTGACATTGATGACTTACTGGTTCTGCAGCGTGATGAAGAAAGAGCGCAAAAACTCCAGGTGTCATTAACACTTCCTCTAACAAAACAAAATCAAAAACGAAAGAATTCACATTGATTCACTTTCAGATAAAATTAATATTTATTCTGTGCTGTAGGAGCTGCTGCAGACCTGCAGGAATAACACCAAGGTACAATCCTACAATCTCTCTCTCATTCTCTTTCTCTCTGTCTCTCTCTCTCACACTTTCTCTCTCTCTCTCTATCTCTATTTCTGTCTCTCTCTCTCTCTGTCTCTTTCTCTCTAATTTCCATTTAATTCTCTTTTCCTTCTTTCTTTAACACTGTTTTCTCCACTCCCACCCCGTCTCCATTTCTCTTTTATGTTTATTTCTCTCTCTTTCTCCCCTTCTTTTCCTCTATCCATTGCTCTTTCTTCATCACTCTTTCTCTCTCACTTTCTTGTCTTATTCTCTTTTCTCTGTACTCGTTCACTCTCTTCAACTCCATTTCTCATTATTTCAACTATAAACAGAGCAGTGTTGCCAAAGCATCAGGAAAACATTAATGATAACAAAGATAACAGCAGAGAAGATTAATAATAACTATATTGATATTCACAACAACAGTAAGAATAATAATAATGATGATGATGATGATGATGATGATATTTCATCTATATTTTTCTTCTCATCTTTTTGTCTCTCCCCTCTTTCTAAAGGAACCTGCACTGACTGACACTCGCTTGTTCATGTTTCCAACAACCATCATTTGTTCTTCGCGCACACACGCACACACACTCACACACACTCACACACTCTCTCTTTCTCTCTCTCTCTCTCTCTCTCTCTCTCTCTCTCTCTCTCGTCTGTTTCCAGTGTTGAATACAGAGAGTTTTACTTTGAGGTGACATTAGGTTTTTATTTCGGGAAGACAGGAGGTCGGGTTGTAGGTTTGACGGGTTCATGTGAGGTAGATCGATAATGATCAGTGTTCATTCCTTCATTCATCATGTGTGTATTTCCATCATTATTCGTTCATCTCCGGAATCAACTCGGTAGTGTTAAAGGTAGAGGGTGTGTTTGGTTCTGTATGAATCCACACATGAGTAATAGAGGTTTTTTTATATCAGAAATTTGGCTGTATAGTCATCAGTGTTCACTTTCGCATCCTCACACTCTCCGTCTCTTCTCTGCTCCATCAGCACAAAGACATTCTTTAATGAGAACTCTGTAACACTGTTCACATTCAGTCCGTGTGTGTGTGTGTGTGTGTGTGTGTGTGTGTGTGTGTTTTCCACACAGCCATTCATCACTGAGCTCCTCCAGATGCTGCATGGCCTTCACAAACAGGAAGAGCTCCAGAAAGAGGGCATCGGCCATCCCTGTCTCCATGGTTACCCCCATCACCATGTAAATGTGCACAACGACAGAGGCCAACAACAGCACCATCAACCACGAACCCACCAGACTCTCTAGCCGTATCCCATAATGCACTGCAGCAGCTAACTACACCAAACCCCAGACACGTTCTTCATCCACAAACTGATATGATCTCATCACTAACCTAACGTTTTCACACGGGCGATTTCCTATAATCACGCTCACACCTAGTTAAGGAGATCTAATCCTCTTAACATGTCAGTTTAAAGTTATTCTACATGTTTTCCTAAGCACATTAAACCCTTACACCACTGAGACAGTATTAAATGATTTTATATCATCCTGTATGAAGTAGGCAATGTTAAACTGTGAGATTTGACATGCATGATTGTAACTGCTAAAAGTCTGAAATGTAGTCAGCCAGCCACAAGGGGGCAGCATCACCTAGTCATGAACTATTCAAAATACAGCATTTACAGTACAAATACACAGGTAAAACTGTATTAAAGGTGTAGTTTGGCCATGACACCATTTTCCCTTTACTGTAAATGTAGTCGATCAGCCAAGACACTAACATGGTTTACAAATAACGAAAACCTTTTTCTAATACCAGAGATATTTACTGTAGCATCCTTCCTAACACTTCCATCTCTCAGACTTTAGGAGGTGGAGTGTAGAACTGCTTAAAAAGCGACTCGGTTGTCAAGATGGTGGCCTTCGTAACATTTCACTGTAAAGTTTTGTTTACGTTTCTAGCTTATGGGACATCCTAAATCACGCTCAGTCCTAAACCACATTACCGGTTCTGTGTTATGTCTCTGAATAACTGAATGGGAAAAAGACTTTGGGCGACAGATTTATATTACTTGTTAGCTCCATTAGCCATTAGCCTTGTAACTCCAGTGAAAAGAATGAGAATAAAATGTCAGTCACCAAACAAGTCCTTCATTTACAGTAAAGGAAACATGGTGTAGATTTGATTTTTTTTCTTTTTTAATCAAACTGCTCCTTTAAAGTACACGTCATTGGGCATCACTTCTATCCAGGATGAGTGTAATAATAGTGGAAATGGCTTCATATGGACAGTGTTTTTTTGTTTTTTTTTAAATTAAATTCAACTCCTTTTCAAACTGACTTTTATAAATCACTTGTAAATAGCTCTATAATCTCATAAGACTAGCTCAGTGTTACACTGAGGAGTTCTTATGTCACTAAGGGACATGCTACAATAACGCTAATAAATCAATGTGACTCAATAAGAGTGTTAATGGTCTATTTACAGATGTTAACGATAAAATAAAGATGTGAATTGAGTGACTCTGAATGTGTGTTTTGAATTCTGATGATTCTGAGGGTGTTTTTTCTTTGTAATTATAACTTAAAATTGTCTAAAATAGCTAGCAAAAAAATGGCTAGTTTGCTGAGAAAATTAGCTAGCTCACTTAGCAAACTTACAATAATGCTAGACAACATGTGCACAAGCTAAAGTCACTTCTATATATAAGTTATTTAAAACTTTTCCACATATCTAAACATGAATTAAAATTCACCACAGTATTAAAATTGGGTTTTGTTTCAGGAAATCGCTGTAGCTACATGTTAGCATTTTCATTCTGTGTTGTTTGGGAATTGTTTACATCACTACATGAGCTAAGGTGCTTTAATAATGCTTTGTAAAAACATATTATAAGATTGTACTTTATAAATTTAACATGTATTCGCCATGTTGGACTTTATAAGCAGTGTACCACGAGGTTTTTATCGTACGGACCTTTTTAACGTTAATGAAACACACCTGATTCAGCCAATCAACAAGCGGCAGGTGTGTTAAAACAAAACCAAATCGGTTAAAACAGCTAAATTTAGTGCACTGGATCTTCTGAGAAACAGTAGAACATGTAGTAAATAGTGTGATTAATGTTTACGTGACACAGAGACACATCTGCATTATAATCTCAGGACTCTGTTGAGGCTCTTTTGCTTCCTGCACTGTATTCTGATGACCATCAGAGGGCAGGACAGGACAAAGAAACAAAAGCACATGAACCTTACATGATGTTCTCTCATTCATTCAACTGCAGTAAGAGCTTTATCCTGGTCAGGGTGGCAGTGGATCCGGAGTCTATACACCCTGGATCGGACAAAATCACAGGACATCACGCAGGTGGGAGGAGGGAGAAAACCGGAGAACCCGGAGGAAACACAGGGAGCACCAGGGATGGCACCACTCCTCCAAAAATGTGATGCTTTTAATAAAATTTGTGCTATCTGTAATTTGTCTGTAAACACATACAGACTAGCTATATATTTTGCTTTTAGCTCTATATGGAGCCAGAGTCTGATTATGATACCGTAACAGGGCCGGTATCATAAACACACCTTTTAATGACCATCAGAGTAGTTTGTTTTGACCCCAACACGCCTCATTTTGCATTTTACTCCTCAGGCATCTCATAACAGCAAAAAGTTAGTTCACAAAGTTAGATAGCACTAATTCTAAAATATGATATGAAAAATCGAAGACATGTCCACGCTCCGCAAAAGGATGTGTGTCTCTGTAGTAACTGTTTCGCTAAACATTTTTCCAAGAAGACTTATTTACTTTATTTGAAGAATGTCATTTGAGGAATGTTCCTGGAATCGATTCAGAATACAGAATATGTGTGTATGTCACTTAAAATATTGAAGCGTTAGCAATACTGATTCGACACATGATTACTGAGTGTCAAAGTGCAGTTAACCCTTTAGCGCTCACAGGAGATTCCCTTTAGGAGAAATGTCCCACCCTCCAGCTGAACTGGGAGTTTTGATTGGTTTTTCAACCGAGTCTGACCTGTCTGTTATTGCCTGCAGTGCTGCGTCACCGCCCCAAGTGGTTTGCAAAGTGCCGGGTCAAATCTTGTCCCCGTGAGGAGAACATGTGAAAGTCCACATGGACAGGAATGTCCTGCATGATGTTTCGATGTTAAAAGTGTGTATCGTAAAACTGGAAGACTGTTTCGCTGCATTTAGAGCTAAATACCAAACGCTAAATGCAGTAGAATATTAAATGGAGTAAAATTTCAAAACATAAAGACTGTTGAATGAAATTGAATGTTGAATAGAACTTTATAATAAATAGAGCTGAATGTTAAATAACCCCAGATGTTAAATAAAACTGTATACTTGTAGAAAATTTAGATCCCTTCTTGTTCAGCTGTCACTCTGTGGGAACCTTTAAAGGTTCTGTGTAGAACTTTACAGCACAGTGTTTCTCTGTTAGAAAGAGTTTGAAGTAGAACTGTTTTATGTATTAAATCCTTAAAGAGCTCTCAACTCTCTGCTTTTTCTAAGACTCCTGGAGACTCCTGTTCTCGCTTACGTTATAGCAGGACTAAAAATGGTCCTTTCACCAGCCTCTCTGTTTTCTCTCTCTTGATATTAAGACAAAAAAAGCACAGCTTTACTGCTGATACTGGAGACTCCATCCGTACACGTCGAATAAACATCTCCTTATAGAAAACTTCATCTTATCACCAATTATATGTTGTCTTTGAACCAAATTTAAAAGGAACTGAAAGAAAAATGAAACAATATCAGAGGGAACCAGATGCTAAATCACATCAAGTGCCGAACAGATCCGAGGGCTAACCGCAACAGTGAAAAATGGAACCGAAAGTTAAGTAAAGACTAAAACACGATGAGGCATGTTGTCATGGGAAAATAATCAACGACGGGGTGGTGTGATGAAGTGGAGTTACTGTTACCACCATGAAGTTGATTATCTTCCTATAACAGAACATCCTGAAGTCCTTTATCTTCTTTTAGCACAGAAATTTACCAACAATTACGACTTTTTCATTTATTGAAGAATGACACACCATTTGTTTTATCCATTTATAGTTACATTTAATGATGTGGAACATCGAGGAACAAGTTGGTTCCTGTTCTCGCTTACATTTTAGCAGCTCTAAAAAGTGACTCCCTCACCAGCCTCTCTGTTTTCTCTCTCATGATGTTAATAAATAAAAAAAAATGCTAATACTGGAGACTCCTTCCATAAATGTTGAATAAACATCTTCTTACAGAAAACTTCATCTTATCAACAATTATATGTTGTCTTTGTTAAACAACAACACAAATCTGTTTTTTTATTATTAACTGTAGATTATATGAAGTGTTCATCATAGAACTTCCTGTGTACATTGTTACTATTGAAACAATAGCGTGTTAGAATGAGCGCAAAGCTGCTGTAGAAAATTAATCAACACCTTCTGACCAATCAGAATCCAGAATTCAGTGGAAATAGAATGATAGAAAGTGACAGAAAGAAAACTGAACAAAAATTCTGAATTGACCATGAAGTTCACATCGGCACTGTTCATGTAGCTGAGTCTGTGTGTGCATTATGTATGTGTGTGTATTATGTGTGTGTGTATTGTGTGTGTATGTGTGTGTGTGTTTGTTTAGGGAGGGTGCCTCTGTTTCCTCAGGATAACACATCAGCATCTGGTAGCAAATGAAGTGCCGGTGGCCGACATTCCATCAGACCTGTCTGGCATCTCTGAAAAAGAAACACACACACACACTCACACACATACACACACACACACACCCTCGCTGCTTCTGTGGACCCTCACACACTGGAATGGCACAGCAGTGAAGCGCCTGTCCACTGGAGCTGAAGGTAAGACCGGGAGCATGTGTGTATGTGTGTGTGTGTGTACATGATGAATAAGTGAATAATTTTTCATCGATAAATTAACTACAACTGATGAAAGTGTTCGAATGTTAATTTTTTAAAGCTGCAGGATGGAAAATGTTTAACTTCCATGCAGGTGTGTAAACTTTTGCTTCATAGTATTTCATTAAATGTGTTTTATTGTCAAATTTCTTTCCATGATAAGCTTCAGGTTTGGTGGTTAATCGTTCAGTGTCACTGAAGCAATTTAAGTCTAGTCCTTGCCTCAGTTACACTTTTAATAAAGATACTGAATAGAATATATAATAATGTTAGTCTTAAGAAACCATGAATAGTTTGAAATATTAGCTAATCCGTAAGAGTGACATCACATTGTGGAACATTCTCCACACTCCAGAACAAAACCACTGCATGATAACATGAAGATATTGTGGAAGATTACAGAAAAAACACACACAAGGGCAGAATCACACTGATTTACCTAAAATTTTCAAATGTAATCGAAATAATTTAGCACAACACCTTATTATTATTATTATTATTATTATTAATAATAATAATAATAATAATAATAAAAACAGATTAACAGAAACCACTTCTACTTACAAAAGCAACAGGATGCTCCTGAAACAGAACAGCACTAAGTTTCTGAAGAAGCTAATATTTCAGATTTAGATGAAATTTATCTGCTGCTACAATTTTTCAAATATAATTCGCTGACTGATTCGGTTCAATCGTTTTTGGCTCATTTGAAAAAAAAACGGCAGGTGCTGCTGATCTGAGGTCAGTGCTATTGTTCTTGTATAACAGTTAAATAAGATTTAGGTCATTGTTGCTGATCCTGGATCGGTGTAAAAAAAAACAGTACTTTATTAGTATGTAATATTACTTTTACGGTTAATAAATTAACATTAGAGTATACAGTTAGGATTTGGCTCGGGTTTAGTAATAATCTGCACTAACACTCGGTTATTTTGTTGCAGAATGTCCACATTTCATTTTTAGCATCTTGGATTTTTTTTTTTTTTTTGTAGATAAACTGTAAAACCGAGGTTGGTTATTCTTCTTTCACCCAGAACCCATATGGGGGGGTTGGGGGCACAACCTTTTACACGGAACTCATACAGTGGAAATTTATTATAAATCAATAGAAGAGTACTGAGCAACAATTTAACAGGAATCTAAGTGGAGATAACTTTGGGCCATGACTTTTCGTGTTTTTTTACACTCTCACACACCCGCTTCGTCTTTAAACGTGTGTGTGTGTGTGTGTGTGTGTGTTAACGTGAGGTTTTGTCTCATCCCTTTTTATGTTGTGTTGGTTATATAACTTTATACGTGTCTCGTTCCACTGTGCTTCCTGAAGTCCCCGTGTTTACTAACACACACTCTGTGAGCCACACACCATGAACCTGTCAGCGTCACCGGGCACACACACTGCTCCCTGTGACATGCCCTGTGTCTGTCTGAGTGTGTGTGTGTGTGTGTGTGTGTGTTTGGGGGGGCGTATGGGGTGTTTTTATATCTTGGTGAGGACCACACAAAGATCTGAGAGTTTTGATCTTGTGGGGACATTTGGCTGATCCCCACAAGGAAAACTGCTTTTTTGTTTGTTTTTTAATGAAAATTGCAACTTTAATTGTAAAAAACTAAAAAAAGCAGGAAAAGGTACTGAGATTAAGGTTCAGAATAGATTTAGGTGCAGCATACCATTAATCAGCTATAGTATTATTGGAAGGTCCTCATAAGGATAGTAAGAAAAACCGTGTGTGTGTGTGTGTGTGTGTGTGTGTGTGTGTGTGCTGAGGGAAAAAATGTGTGGGTGTTGACACATGTATGAACATCCACATGCTGACACTTCATCTGCTAGGGAGAGACCTTCCTGCACGAACAGGTGTGTGAATGAATACGTGTGTGTGTGTGTTACAGAGTGTGTGTTGTTAATGTAGTAATTGCACAACATGTTTAAGTTTCACAGATGTCCTGACACACACACACACACACACACACACACACACGTCATAGGTGTTTTTTTCTTAGGCTCTATAGGACTGGATGGAGGAAAAAATGGGTCAAAGTCCAGTAATATTAGCACTGTGCATCATTTTTCATTTTTTTATTCATTTTATTTCTTTATCATCATCTATACTCGTGTTCTAACGATCGTGGCCTCCTTAAAGACTCCTCCCAGTTTACATCTTATGAGTTTATACCTTATTTAATAGTTTATCTTGAGTGATAGCAGCTAATTAGCAAGCTAGTTAGTTAGTTGCATTTAGCATCAAATTTTCAGGGAGGATGATGGCTTAAAATGATTAATATAGCCACTTTAATTATTTAATACTTTTTTTTTTTTTACATTAGGTAAGAAGGTTTTCCCTGAAAAATGTCATTCAATTGCCTTAAAGCTGAAAGCTAATCAAAAAAATATCCTCAAACCCACATAAACCAAGAATTTTATTTTATAGCAGTGAACTAGCAAGCTAGCTAGCTAGTTAGTTACGTTTATCTACTCAGACAGTGGTCAAATTTTCAGGCAGGATTGTGGGTTAAAATGAATTATACTTAAAATACTTATTTTTACTTAACTAGGAAGAATTTTCCCTCAATTGTTGTGGAAACTCCTTAAAGCTGAATGCTAATGCTAAACATAGCATTAAACTCAGGCATTCATCGGAATCTGTAGAAAAATGTCCTCAAACACAAATAGCATGCTAATGAGCCTGCTAATGCAAGAAATGAATTAATGACCAAGAGTAACACATTTTATTAACTTTATTTTTTAACATCATTCACTATTTTAGCTATAATACACGTCTATAGGTATTATATTTAAGTTCTTATGTTACGGTGTTCTTAGCTAGCTTGGTATTTCTGCTTAGCTAACATACTCCGAAACAGCTCCTTGTTTTAAAGCTTAGCTAGTTTATTTATTCACACAGGATTTTTTCAAAGCAAGCTAGGTAGCTTTAATGAACCTTCATCTCTAATAGCATAAAGCTACCAGTATTTCATATTTCATGTTGTTACCTAGCTTTACAAGTTCTCCTCTGTAATTGTTCAGCTTTATCGGTTGACCCGAAGAACTTGCACAGCAGCCGGGCCAAACAAAACACAGTTTTTCCCATTTGCTGTTTATATAAAACTGCCTTTAAAACACACATATTACCAGAGAAATAAACAGCACTTTCCTCTCAGGCATACAATATTTATGAATCAGGTTTCCTATTCAAGATAAAAATATTGGAAGAGGATATACCTCCAGACCCCGCAGTGAAAACACGGCACTAATTCAACAAACACTAGTGCTCATGCCAAGCAAAGCAAACACACACACAAACACACACACAGACAGACAGACAGACACACACACACCCACACGGCTGCTTATTCTTACCAAGTCTTATTCTCTAATATATAACTTGTTCAGGTAAACGCTTGAACAATAAATTAGCAACTGCTAGTTCTGCTATCATGCTACATTCAGACATGGTCATGTTTTCACTGTGTTTACTAGAAGATTCCACATGAACTCCATGTTTCATCCTTGTGCTGTTGGTGACTTTAATCTTAAATCAAAAATGTTTATGATAGCTTCAAGTACATCATTGTGATACAGTGGTAATGGCTATGGACGGTTAGTTAGCAGTTAGAGCTAAGTGTACCTGGTGTAATTGTAGTAGTACAGAGCCAAATATTAGTCAATAACCAATATTTCTGTTTCTGATAGTTCTGTCCCACTGCTCCTACTGTCACTGGATCTTTAGTGATGTAGGTATGTGCTATCAGAGTTGTTACCTAGCTTAAATGCTGGGAATCTATATATTAAAGGTGCCTAGAAACATTGTTGACCTGGCGTTAACCACTTGAATAGTGTCAAAATTGGTTGTGTTCCTATTTTGAGAGCACAAATTCATGATTTCCAATCAAATGCATTTGTTTAGATATCAAAGACAACAAAGGATGCGTTTGACTTAAGTGCTAAATTTCTAAATTTGGTGTCTGTGTGCTCTGTTTGTTGACAGGACGATCCCACGGCCATTTTGTTTCCCAGTGTTGAACCCTTCTAGAGCCAACATGCCCATCCTGAAGAAGCTCCCAGGGAGGTCCAGGAGTAACCTCAGCAATGGTGATGTGATGCTCAAGAATAACCATGACAACAGTGAAACAATGCTACAGAGTAACCACGGCAACGGCGAGCTCATCCTTCCGCCGTCCAGCCTCAACCCCTTCGACGACATGGACCTAGACGTGGGTTGGAATGAGGAAGAAAGCGGGGTATGGGAGAGAGGGCGGGGCCTGACGAAGTTGTCACGTGATGGCGAGGCACTGGAGAACGAGGTGAACGCGGAGCTGCATGGAGGGCTGAAGATCACGGACAGGTCAAAGGGCAGCTCTCCTCTGAGAGGGACTCTGGAGCGCATTTGTGGCTCGTCACCGCTGAAGACGTTGGGAAAACTGAGCAAGGGGCTGCGCATGACTGGACGAAACGTGTGGAGCAACACCTTGCCGGCCACGCCCACTACCGGGAAGGAGAAGAAGAAGAAGAAGAATCATAGGAGACCATCTGAGGAGATCATGACCTTGCTGAGGTCAGTGAATCATTTATTTAAAAACGTGTGTGTGTGTGTGTGTGTGTGTGTTTACGGAAAAGAATTTGGGTGACTGTCTTTAGTTTTCTGTAGTGGAAAACTAAAGAAGCAAACTTCAGACACCGTAAATATCATAGCTGATCAACCACCTTTCTGATAAGACTTTTTGACGTTTCAAAAAATGTCTTAAAATGGAGGCGTCATTAGCACCACATAATGTAAGTATCATGGTTGTTTATAATTAGCTTGTTTAGTGCTGATTGTGTGTGTGTGGTAGGTCTGTGTGGAAAGATTGGCTCTATTAATACCAGGTACATTGTTTCCCCTGGTGCAGTGGGCTGTGTCTCTCTCCCATCGTAAACACACAAACACACATCCGTTTGTTTATTTATAATACACAGAAAACCGTTTCGCAGGAGGTACACAATGAAACGCTCAGGTCATGTCCGTTCACCCCTACCGCTGCTTAATTAATTCTTATGGAGTTATTCAGGAAACTGGCTAAAGAACACACGCCTCGGGAAACACTCCTGGAGAGAGCAGATGAAATTAAAAAAAAATATATAGAGTTATAGATCTGTGTAAGTGGAGAGAGAGTTATGTTGGGAGTGCTGATGTAATGAGAAAGAATGCGGGTCCATTTTTACTCTTTCAGTTCTCCTTCCTCCGTATTTAATAACAGCGTTTATAACACATCATTCTTTCTTCAAACTAACTTACAAATGTGTTAGATCAGGCTGAAATAAATGTACATAAATCAACCTCAAAGGATTTTGTAAAATAGCTAATTTTAAAAAAATTAAAGCAGCAGTTTGTAATGTTTAGTGCTCTCTGTTGACTGCAACGTGAATTGCAATTACAATAAAAACACTGCCACGTCTTCTGCTTGTCCTCGTCTGGCCCCGCCCCCGCTGTTTAAACTGTATATCCCTCGTGAGCTGGCTTTTACAGAAAACGAGGAAGTGTCCAGCAGCTGTTTTCCTTAAGGTGGCTGAGCCTATTTCTGGGCCTGAAAATTTTAAACAGAAGCTTAAATTTAAAAAAAAAAGTCAGATTTAAAATGCGGTAATGTTGCACATCACTGTTTTTGTAAGGTCTCTTTGAAATGATATGATTGTTACAGGTCAGTATGCAATGTAAAAAATAACGAACCGCACCTTTAAGTTTAAAGTGTCATTAGTTCAAAGTGAAATTATATTATCATGCCTTCTAAAAGGAAGGAGAGAGTTAGGAGAGTGGAATGATGACAAATTCCAAGATGTCCAAGATAGCGGTCTTTATAATATTACAATGTTTAACTACATGGTGAAGAAATTGAAGAGTTTGAGGCAAAAATAAAAGATTTTGGATGAGACAGACTTTCATTACTCATCGCTCCGGCACATAACCAGAGAAACACACTTGGACACCAAATATGCCTTGGCTGCTAGACTACATTTGGGGGAAAGGAGAACATTGTGTAAGTCAGATCGTTTGCCAAACAATTCCACTCTTAAACTGTTACAGAGGCAGCTTCCCATAGCGAACTGAACCCTCGCACTGGAGTGTTCTATCACCTTTAACGTCATATGACGTTCCACAATTGTGCTGTTGCACGTGTGATACTTGTTACACTGTTGACTTCACCTCACCTTTTCCCTTCATCTGTTCCCTCTGTCCAGGCTGGCGGGGCGGAGGAAGAAGAGCGAGCGGAGGGAGAGTCTCCCCGAGGGGGAGGTGAATGGTGAGGATGACGAGGACGCTGACCGTCGACCCTCGTTCCTGCGCAGCCTGAGCAAACTCCGCGGAGACTCGCTCACCAGCCGCGACTCCCAGGAGGCCGAGCGGGAGAACCCAGAGGAAGAGACGCCCATCAAACGCAGGGAGCCGCTCTCAGGTGAGAACCTTTGTCCATGTTGGTGTTTTGTGCCTTTTCTCCTGCTCAGTACGCAGCTCTTAATGTTATTCTTCAGGCGTTTGACATAGCACTTTATGACATTTAGTTGGCTGGTGTGCTCATGTGAGCATTTTTAAAAAAAATCATTTTTGTGTTTTTGTATGGATAAAGATGTATTTGAAAAAGCCGTCCACGTGGATGGAAACTTTTTATAAATCGGAAGGGTTAAAAACTACATTTGTAGTTGGTATAGCTAGTTTTTTATGGAAGCTACGAAGCTAAATTTGCTAAGTATCAAAACATGATTGACTATAATTGGGTTAGCGTGGACATTGTGTAATTTACGAGGACACTGAGAGAACGTCATGAGCGAGAACATGTATAAGACCTGACCCTCGTCTTTCCTCAGCCTGTTTACATCGCTGTTCTGTAGTCAGCACATCAGAATGAACAAGCACCAGGTCCTGACCCCACTGACGCTTTCTTTTCTTCCTCATCCGAGTGAGACAGAAAGAGCGCTGGCCTGAATGCTTAAACAGAACTGAATTACATGAGCAGAAGTTTGTACACCTGTGAACCCTGATCCCTTTATTGGCAGCCCATCGATGTGTGCTCGGATCGCTAACAAGCCGGAAGTCTGTTCCGTCTACAGCCGGAGACTTCATCGCCTCACCCACAATGCTTTGCTCTTAATAAGTAGCTCGAGGTCTTAGGGTCCCTCTGAGTCATTGGCAATCAACCGCGAAAACCAGGAAACGACGTACTTTCACTGCGCTGCGGATTTGTTCCGATAAGACTCTCGCCAGAAGCTGCGTCAACGCTCAGAGTGTTCTAATTGCAAGAACACCCTTAATGACAAAACAACACACTTTCACACAGTACATAATGCATTTCTCACATTCTGAACACACTGGACACAACAGAGTGGGTCTTAATTTACATTATTTCAAGACATGAAATCAAATGTACCAGAACATTTCAATCAACCAAGACATATTTGATGTCTGACGTTTGCTGCTTTAGTTTTACTTTGAAGCTATGAAGCTAATGTAGCTAGCAAATAATGGAAGTTATATTATACATAAAGCTGTAGAGTGCATCTTTAAAAAGTGCTACATTAGCCTTGTAGCTCCAGCACTTAGCTGAGAAAACCTTATTAATTTTTTGAAATCATAAAATGATGTTTGAGGGCCAGGTGCTACTCAGAAATGGTTAAAGGGCGTAGAAATGTAGTTTTATAGACATTTCTAAAATTATTTCTCTCCTCTGGTCAGTCCTTGAAATCCTGCAGCTGGTGAATCAGAGAGACCTCCTGCTGGCCGACACCCACATCCAAGAGCTGGAGAGAGAGTGTGAACTCGACCCCACCCTTTTGCAAACCCCGCCCACCACACCCATTGCTACAACCCCTCCCCTTCCGTCCTCCCCTCTGTGGCTCCCCCTGCCAGGCCAGTGCGATGACGAGACTCCAAGCGCCTGGGACGCGAGCCTGAGGAAAGTTAAAGATGTTGAGTTGCTCTACGAGGCGCTGCAGAGAGAGATGTGGGATGTGGTGCGTGAGTCACTACGGCAACCATGTGCCGGCCCCCAGCTCGGCCTAGTCGTGCTTGTGATCCAGCAGGAGGAGCACGCTGACCGCGTCTGGGCCCTGCGTCAGGAGGCTCAGTCTGAGCTCCGTGATGGGGCCCAGCCTGACCTGCATGAGAAAGCCCAGTCAGACCTGCGTGAGAGGGCCCACTCTGACCAGCGCCAGGAGGCCCAGTCCAACCTGTTCGAGGGCGTCCGTTCCACCAAACGTCCCCGGAGGCTGAGGCAAAAGTGGGCAGAGGCAGTGGGAGAGGCTGCTGATTGGTCACTGCCACAGCCTGGGGGTATCACAGCAGGACAGATGGGCACGTTCCTGGATCGGCTAAGAGGCCGAGTGGTGGAAGACATGGACGCGGCAAGGAGGAACGTGGTAGGAGTGTATCCAAAGGAGTTCTCCGTGTTTCAGGTATACATGCAGAGCTACCACAGAGGCGTGGCCAAACGTCTCCGAGCCATCACTGCAGGGCAAGTGCAGATCACCGATATCTACTCACTGCTCGACTGGGTCTACAACATCTACAACAGGTAGACCTTCACCTACCATTGAATAGATCCCCATAAATAGATCCCTAACAACACGTTAATGATGTAGTCTGTGACTTTTAAAAGTGTTTCAAAAACTGGTTTGCAAAATTACTGCGCAGTGGATGAGGCTACTTCATTCATTTCAGAATTATTTTTACATTTTCTGGTCCAGAAATAAGCCCTGCCCCCGGCTAAAACAGATCTGCCCAGTTTTTCTCTCTTCTCTAAAAAGCAGCTAATGCAGTGGTTGGGTCATTTAGTGGAAATAGAAACTGTCTGGGCTCCTAAAAATGACAGACTGCACCTTTAAGCATTTCTGAAAATAAAATACATACCATTTCAAATATAACACATAGTCAATTTCCTATATTTAGAGTTCTATATAACCAGAGTATACACACACCTACACATTTACACAACTTGTCAATGCTGGGCTGTACCATTCCGGCTGACTGTAGGGGTGTGTTGCAGGGACGTGCTGGGCACGGTGGGTGCTATGGGGTCTATAGACTGTGGAACTCTCGAGCCACTGCTTCCTGCCGAGGTCATGGACAGACTGGAACAGGAGTGTCTCGACACCGTCTGGGTATATACACACACACACACACACGCACACATTCAGTGTACACACTAAATGTGTACACATACAAACAGAGACACTAACACACACGTGTGTGTGTGTGTACATATATATATATATATATATATATATATATATATATATATATATATACAAATCCAAAGTAGAATGGATATCTCAGTTCAGTACCATGGACAGTGTGTTGTACATTTAGCTTTAGTGTGTGTTAGTTTAAGCTAATGAGAGGAAGCATCAGTGCTAAAGCTAATGCTAATATGTAATTACAGTCTCCATGGTGCATTACGAGGTTAACATTAAGTGCTGGGAGCTTTACAGCAATTATGTAGAGATTGTAATTAATTACACTAAATCACTGTGTTTGTGTCTGTGTGTGTGTGCGTGTGTGTGTTTAGGATAAGGTAACTATGGAGCTCTCTCAGGTTCTGGAGGATGAGGAGAAGCGATGGACTCAGACTTTACACATTGAGGAGTACCAGTCCGGCCTTGCACGTTCAATCATACAGGTAACACACACACACCTGTACATGTGTGTGAGTGTGTGCATATCTAGCTAAACATTGCTGTTGCAACTTGTGCAATGTATTTATTTAGACTGTTTCATTAGTGTGTAATTTGCCCATTTGTTAGTGTTTTTATTCTTATGGGGAGGTACGCTATTGTTAGCTTGGTTCTGACATAGCATCAAAAGTCAAATAGCAGTGCTTTTTTTAATATTATTATTACTGTGAGTGATCAGACATTATTATTGGCATGAGTAATAGGACACATTGTTATTAGTGTGAGTGAACGGACTACATTATTAGTGTGAGTGATCAGATATTATTTTACCGTGAGTGATTAGACATTGCTATTAGAGTGAGTTATTGGACATTTTTATTACCATGAATGATGGGACTTTGTTTTACCATGATCGATCGGGCTTTATTATTGTCGTGATTAATCAGACATTGTTATTAGTGTAAATAATCACTCGTACATGAAGATGATTCTGTGGTGTGTGTGTGGTGTGTATGTGTGTGTTGTCAGAGGCTGAAGGTGGACTTGGACAGATCGACGGGTGTCAGTCAGCCTTTGGGAGCTCGAGTGGCCCGGTGCACTCTCAAAGGGTTAGCCGACTTCCTCCACAGGTGAGGATCAGGATGATGATGAGGATGATGATGATGGCTATTGTTATTGTTATTTTGACAGTCATTTTTGTGTGTGTTTAGTTTCCAGAGAAAGGTGGAGATGTTCCACGAGACTCAGGCGGAGTTTGGGGATCGAGCTGACGGTTACGTGTCCCGCACTATCGCTCTGGCCAACTGCGTTCCTCCCTTCAGGTCAGCTCAGGAGCTCTCCTGAATACACACATCTCCATTATCTACAAACAAAACCAAACACACGCACACGAACACACACACACACACTGTCACTGGAAGTGATTTCAAATGTAGTGTAATCTGTGAATTGTATTGTGTATTGTGTGTGTGCATGTGTGTGTAGGAGCTTTGTGGAGCGCTGTAGGCAGTGTGACCCCCTCGGCAGTGAAGACTCCTCGCACAGAGCGCACTCATCACTCGAACGCATCATCAACCAGTCTGTACGAGTTCTCAGCGACAGACTGTTCGAAAACATTAGGGTAAGATTTAAACACACACACACACATGTGAATATGATTTTGTGCATGCCTTTTTGTGCGTGTGTGTTCTCTGCCCTGTAGCTGTGTGTGTTCTCTGCCCTGTAGCCCTTCTTTGATAAACTGCTCAGAAAGAAATGGCTGAACAACACAGAGGCGTATGAGAGCATCGAGGCCTCCATCAAACAGCACTTTAAAAAGTTCCGCAGGATGGACTGTCCTCCCTATCAGGTACAACACACACACACACACACACGGATTTTTCTCAATGTAATGTTAAAAATTCATAGCTACAACACTATGGAAAAACATCTGGCAATAAACAGGATATCTCACTAAAAATTGTAATGTACTGTATCTGTTTGATTCACTGATTCAATTAATCAATCAAACAGATTCATGATGAATTGACTCATTGACTTGGTGAATTATTGACTCATTGACTTGTTGAATTATTGACTCATTGACTTGTTGACTCACTGGCTTAGTGACTTACTGAGTCACTGACTCACTGACTTACTGACTCATTGAATTGTTGACTTACTGACATATTGACTCACTGACTTGTTCACTCATTGGACTATTGACTCACTGACCACTTGACTCGTTGACTTGTTGCCTTATTGACCTATTGACTCACTGACTTGTTGACGTATTGAGTCATGGACTTGTTGACTCATTGATGTATTGACTCATTGACTTGTTGACTCACTGACTTGTTGAATCACTGATCCACTGACTTTATGATTCATTGCCTCATTGACTCTTAACTGATTGATTGACAGACACTGGTGAATGAGGTGCACAGGCGGGTCATGGTGGAATACGTTCGTTCCATCATGAGGGGGCGGGTCATCTGCACATCACTCAAAATGAGGAAGAGGCTCGCATTCCGGCTGCAGGACGAGGCCAGACAGCTTAAAGCACTTTTTAAAGACCTGGTATACACACATACACACACACACACACACACACAAGTATATGGATCGTTGTGTTCCCTTGACCCTATTGTACACTTTCTGTCAATCTCAGCAACAGTTCACTGTAAATGTGAGAAACGACATTACAGCCAGAGTCAGCTGGACTTTTTTTCCCAGAATGCCTGTGCTAGTCTGCATGAGCAGCGCCATTCTTATCTGTCCAGTGCTGCACTTAAATCACCCGTCCATCATCTTAACAGAAAACAGGAAGTGGGCCGCTCGGGCACTTCCTGCCCGTTGTCTTTGAAGGATTTCTGTCGCTCGAACTGTTTTCGTGGAAATGCCCAAACAAGCTTTTAATTCCACAGAGGATATTTAGTGTGTGGACGAGAGAGAGAGAGAGAGAGAGAGTGTTGGAGGATATTTATAGCTCATGCCTATGTGAAACTCCTCTGGGTAGCTTAAAGGGGTCAGAATCGGAAACGGAGGAGCTCTGTACGGGAACGCAGGACTCCAAACTCCAAACTCCCAATGCACAAGATACAGCCGAGACAGAGGGAGAGAGATCAACTCAAGCTTATCAATAATTCTTGAATTCTAGCAGCCTACAGATCTACAGTGTTGATGGTCTCATTTTTAATTCTCTCTCTCTCTCTCTCTCTCTCTCTCTCTCTCAGGAGTCTACCTGTTCCTGGCTGGATAATGTGATTGGTCACCTGGCTGACATCATCCTCCTGGAGGACACACCCTCTATTCAGATGGAGGTGGGAGTGCTGGTGAAGGAGTTCCCAGATATTCGGTATGAAATACTCACACACACACACACACACACACACACACATATTCGTTCAATCCATGACCAACGATCAGGAAAAGCTTGCAAGAGTTCAATACAATATCACTTAACCACTGGTAGCCACGCCTCCTTCACTGAGACTGACAGACGCAGAAGCCACTCCTTCACTGAGACTGTCAGGTTGAGTCAGTCTTGCACACACACACACACACACACACACACACACACACAGAACAGGACGTTTCTCTGCAGCTTGCAGCAGAAACACGGCCCATTACTCAGCGTTATCTCTTCAGACCCTTAACACCCTGAGTCTTTCATCATTTTTATAATGGCTGTATGAAGTGCAGAGCTGGCAGACGGAAACGAGCGGCTCTGAACTCTGTCTGTCACAGACGCACTTCATTCAGGAATAAGTGAACCTCTCGACCCCGGCCTCTTCCTGCCTCTGCAGAACAGCTATTTTTCACAACACCCTTCACCTTCCTGAACTCTTAAGAATGTCTCGCCGAAAATAGTCCCCATGGAGACAGAGGTTTGTGACGTGCCTCGGTGCCAACTTCCCTGTGAATAGCGCAGAGACTCGGTTGGCACGAGACGAGGCGACAAGGGAGGAAAAGACGGGGCACTGAGAGTCTTAAATCCAGTGTGTGTTTTCATTTTTTGGTTAAAAATGAGTCTGAACACCTGCTTGAAAAAAAAAAAAACGCTTCCTGTAACTCTAGAAAATAGAATTACACTGGCCAGGAGAAAGTTAGCAAACATAAGCCTTCAGGAAGATGTACAATAAATCATCATCACATCAGATCAGAGCTGAGCAGATGGCAAGCTGAGCCATTTTTTAAAAAATCAGCATCTGATGAGTGTAAAAAGTGTCCAGGAACCGTGAATGCACTACTCACACTAAAAATGCTAAAATACTCAACTCTGATGTCTTATTTATTCTGAAGAGTATGTGAGGTAATTTTTAAGAGACTTCAAACTTTGAAAATTCAATTTAAACTTTTAGAAGACCAGCCCTGTGTGTGTGCGAAAAGAGAGAGAATCAAACAGTCGTGAGTTAGGAATTACGTGTGAGAAAGACATACAGAGACAGAGAGATAGTGCGAGCGCTTCCGTGATCCTGTTATTCAGCGTACAGGGTCGCAGGGACACTTTGATTGACATGCACCATAAATCTTCCAAACAGGCCATTCTGACAGAACAAAACCTCATGTGTGTTTATAAATGTGTGTGTTGTCATTGGCTGGCAGTGCTCCTGCTTGCTGACGCACAACTGGGCTCAGCCAACAGGAAGTCGCTGTGGACTACTTCCTGTACTTGCCAGGTCACAGGAGACTCGCTGGTGCCATCACTCAAAAAAGACACACACACACACACACACACTCATGCTAAAACATTCCAGTGAAGACACTGGCCCTCTACAAACACACACACTTGGCAGTTCTGTGTAAACAGATCAAAGTCATGCCTGTGCCCCTGCATATGGTCACCGCTTCCTGTTGTTGGCCGTCTCTGTCAGTTAAACTCTGACACTTTCAGTGACATCTCAGAGTGAGAACACTGATCTCAGATCAGCTTTGTCCTGAGCAGAATAATCACATACAGACCAGAAGAGCAGATCTCCGTCCACTACTTTAAAGATGCTGATACTACAAGCTGACTGTCAGCCTTTAATTTTTGTAGTTTTTGTTCACCAGCAGCTGATTTAATAAAACGTAGAGCTGTATCGATGAGACACAACATAAAACATTTTGCACAACATGAAAAAATAGTGGTTAGAATCGCCTCCTTCACTGTGACTGACATGCACGTGAGAACACGTCTTCTTCAGAAGTAGCCTAGAGAATCAGGAGAGAAGGAGCTGATGAATGAAGACATAACAGCGAGACAAATTGAAGCAGTGAGACAAAAACAGAAAAAATATTTTATTTGTTTTATTCTCTCAGGAGGAAGCATGTCTCGGCTGTACTGAACGTCAGAGGGATGGTCCAGCAAGCGGAACGTCAGGAGATTCTCGCCGTTGTCCGGGACTTTGAGACCAGCGATAGCCCCGCCCATGTTTCCAGAGACCATGCCTTGTTCTCTGAGATTACCGTGGCAACAGACATGCCCTGCCTGGGACTGGTTCTGATCCGTTTTGGACTGAGAGTGTCATCGTGGGTTTCGAGCGCCCGGCCTCGCAGGAGACGCCCCAAAAGGAGTGCGAGTCAGAGAGCAGATGATGCTAATGAACACGTTACACAAGAGAACCAATAACATCTCACTAACCAGTCAGACAGTAGATCATAACCAGTCACACAAGTCAAGAAGTAACTAGTCACCAAGTCAGAATGTTACAGAAATTAACCAGTAATCAGCCTAGAAATAAAAACATTACACAACATAATGCATAGTTCATCAACCAGTAACCAATTCATTTCCAATCGCGTTCCAATTGGAAGACAGCTGCTTGAGTAGGCAGCATTTTCAGCTAGCACTTGGCATTTGGATGGTAGATTTCCCTCAAGGTAGGTGTGAGATGAGCTAAAAATATCATTCGTGAAGGCATTTCTCCAAAACATAATATGTATCATGATATATAGGCTCACAAACTGGCTCTTTAGAATTTAGAAATCGCACAGCCCTACTCCCAGAGTTCCTTATTTTGGCCAAATTTAAGGTGGGCATGCATCCTTCATGCTTTAAATAATCCCATAATTCTGTTCACTGAACTTCTTTAAAAAGTTTCAACCTTCAAGGCAGACAAAACTGTTACAACACTCCAAATGTAAGTGAATTGTTTGTCTCATAGCTAGCTAAAAATCTGATTTGTGTTTGTAGATTGCCAAAAGTTGTTCCCTAGTTATATATTACTAACTAATTAAAGTAAATCGACTTCAGCATAAGGTGTTAGCCTGCTAGTTAACCTCAGTTATCTTGTTTAGCAGAAAAATAGCCGCATCTCAGGATCCATCCTCAGGTACGCCAATAAACTAGCGAGAAATAGCAGATAAACAAATGTAGTGTACAGGCAGCATGCTAAAAGTTGCCACAAATGACACAATGACACTGAAATCTGTCCTGAACCTGAACAAGGTTTCTTTTTTGGTCGCTAATAAGGCGCTTCTTCCAGAATGGAGCAACCAAACAGATTACACATATGTAACCAGTGTATGATTCGAGCGACGCATTGAGTAGCTTAGCAAGTCAACATGTCTACACAAGACACAAATCAGCTCGTATTGGTCAAATCCATGCGTTCCACAAGACAAGCACAGGAAGAAATAGAAAAATGTGACCCTCACATTTCTTTGAGGCATGAGGATTCAAACAGGAAGTACTCTCCATTATTCACACAGCTAACAGGAAGTAGACTTAATGACCGCCGAGTCATCAGTCCCTCTGTCTGACACAGCTAATGGTTCCTCCGGTGGAAACAGAGCCCTATTCCAGTTCACTCGAAACAATGGAGTGCGCTTGTGAATAGACACAGGGTCTTGTCCCATTTTAATCTAACTTATACTCATGTGCATTGTTAAAACTGCTGGATAAATAACCTATAAAAAAGTAATCGCTTACAAGATATCCTTAATCCTTCTCAGAGATAGGATGTGTCAAAGGAAAAAGTGATTTCCGGATGAACTGGTTCACAAATGTGTACAAATCAGATGGAAAACTTTTTTTATTGGAGGAGTGTCTTTTTTCGTTATATATAGACACGCTTGAGCAGTTACTGTCGAAAACATTGTGGTTATACAGTGTATAGTTAGTGTTTATCCTGAATAGCTAGCTAGGCTATCACACAATCCCATTAATCAGTGACAGATGGAAAGTGTGAATATGGGTCACTGCCAGGATCGAACTTGTCTACTCGAGTTTTGATTTGTTTGATTGCCTAAACAAATCAAAACTTGCATAGCTAGTGCACTTAAGTTGGTTTTAGACTGTGCGATTTTTGCTGTTTTTTAAGATTATTACTAGTCACACTATATGAAATCACAATAAAATCTGGAGATTATACTATGAAGTATAATGTTTAAAGAAAATGACTACACTCTGCTTACGTCATCAATCATTATCGTATCCGAAAATCAGCTCGTGCAGATAACGGGCTAGCTTAAACACATATATTGTGGCCAGTAGCATGTTCTGTTCACGTTTTTCACCATCACTACTATCGTGTTTTTTTTAGCTGTCCTGTGTGTTTGGTGTCTTCCTATTGGTGGCTTTTAGACGAGCATCGAAGCACCGCTCACACTCAGCGTGAGAAATTTCCCACACTGCCAGAACTGTCAGCCATCTTGGTTGGTTGCAGTGGCACGAAAACGCCCGCCGCTAACACGAGCACATTGTGCGTTCTAAGACCGCTGATCTCAACTTATAATTTTTGTCGTACAGTGTAAAGCTGGCTTTTGACACTATTTTGCTGTCAACAATCATTTTCGGAGACTTGGCTAAATCTTTTTTGAACGTGCGTATCACACAGTCTGAGAGAATAAACAGTGGCAACAGTGTCCTAAGTATTCATATTCTTTCTCTTTTCTGAAGATTTAACACATAAAACTCAGGCAACTTGTGACAATATTGTCATTTAGCTTTGGATGTTCATGTGTGCACCTTTACGATGGGATTTTCAGTATCACATTAAGAGATTCGTGCATTAGCGTGGAGTAATGTTTAGCCTGGAGTGAAGGTGAAGAACCACAGGGACCAGTCAGACTGGAGCAGAAGTGATTTGGTCTTACTAGATCATCTTCTGCTTTATAAGGATGTTATAAAAATCGGTAATAAGGAAGGTGATGGCTTCATGAGTGAGAAATCAGAGTAAACAGGATGTAGTAATGCTGTTTTTGAGAGCAAGTGTGTTTAGTAAAAGAGGTCGTAGTGCTCTCTAAGCTAGGCTTGGTTAGGTTCTGTGAGTGTTAGAGGTTCAGGTATGATCTTTCTTTCAAATTTCAGTTAGAGTTTTAATCTCCTTGTGATTGTGCTTAATGATGCAACAACTCATAAATCAGAAATACTGTGTGTCCATTGCCAAGAATCTTAAAGAAAGATTTTTTATAGTCTGTACTGAGGTGAAAAAATTAAGTGTATCATATACATTCAAGCCTAATTTTTATGCACAATGACTCTCCATAGTCCAAAAGAAAGAGTTTTTTATTATTAAAGAAATATTTTCAGTAACTGTACTTAATCATATTAGTATGAGCATCCTTCTCAATAGCTGGTCTTGAACTGTATCTATTCAATTATTTGTGCAGTTTCTTTGTGAAATTCTTGTGAAATCAATTGAAAGATATGAACTGAAGTGATGTGAAACATAAATGGGATTATTCTAATGTTAAAGATTTTCAGTGGAAATAAAAACCCATTGACTGGGTATCGAAACAAAAACTATGGGACTGTCTTTATTTTCCTGAATTAGTCTTGCTGTATTTACTGGGATCTGAATGGAATTGATCCTAGATTAGTTGTGCACAGAGAAAACCTTGTGTGTTTTGTGGCTCTTGGGTGTTGGGGTGGTTATAATAGGGAGGTGTCTGGGCCAGATACATTCAAGTGGAATCTTTCTGGAGAGAGAAACACTCTATTATATGCTTCTACATGGGACATTTACGAATTCCCTCAGAGGAACAACCGAGGAGCCCTTAAGTGTTCTTAATTTTCTAAGTGTTTTGGGTAGAAAATTATGATAGATAAATTGGGTATTTATTAAGTGGTTTGGAGAGATAGTTTTGATAGATAACTGGGGTGTCCACACTAAACAAGAAATTCCAGATCTAAAGTTTTTTTAATGAAGAAATGGGGAATTTTGCCTAAACATTGTGGTCATGTGGTTATTATGGAGAAATGGTGTATTTTGCCAGAAAAGGCATTTGGGCCAGGCAGATATGATGCATAAATGGGGTATTTAGGCCAAAGTATTTTGACTAGACAGTTATGGTGGATAAATGGGGTGTTTAGGACAAGTGTTTTGGCTAAATGAGGTGTTTGGACCAGATAGTTTTCATAAAAAAATGAGGTAACTTGTTTAAACTTGGTGTTTAATCCAGATGTTTACTATGAGCAAATGTGGTATTTTGCCTAAATAATATTTGAATGTTATTATGAAGAAATGGGGTGTGTTGCCAGGAAAGGGAGTCTGGGCTGAACAGTTATCATAGATAAATGGGGTATTTAGGTCAAACAAATTGTTTTTGCCAGATAGTTATGATAGACAAATCAGGTTTTTAGACCAAACAAGTAGTTCAGGGTTTATAAGTTTTTTATGAAGAAGAGGTGAATTTCACCTAAACACTGTGTTTGGGCCATATGGTTATTACGGGGAAATGGTGTATACTGCCAGAAAAGGTGTTTTGCACAGACAGTTATGATAGATAAATGGTGTATTTAGGCCAAACAAAGAGTTTTGGCCATACAGTTAATGTGGGAAATGGTTAAACAAAGTCTTTGGACTAGATATTTATGATAGATAAATACAGTGCTTAGGCCAAACAAAGTGTTTTGGCAAGAAGGTATGATAAATGAATTGGGTGTTTGTGCCAAACAAGTAGTTCAGGATCAAGGTTTTTATGAAGAAGTGGGAAATTTCGCCTAAACACTGTGTTTGGGAAATATGATTATTATAAGGAAATGGTATATGTTGCCAGAAAAGAAAGGATTTGGCCAGACTGTTATCATAGCTAAATCATAAACAGAGTGTTCTTGCCAGACACGTATTGTGGGAAATGTGGTATTTTGGTCAAACAACATGTTTGGGCCAGACAGTATTTATGAAAAGAGATTTTTGCGGTAATTTGTCCAAACATGATGTTTGATCCAGATGTTTACGATGACCAAATGTGGTATTTTGGCTAAAGATTTTGGCTTGGTGTTTGGGCCAAACAATTATTGTAAAAAAAAGTGGTTTAGGCCTGAGGGTTGTTTTGGAGACATGGAGGAATATTATGGGGAAACGATGTGTTCGGGGTACAGAAAAAAGAGATTAAGAATATACTAGAATTCTTTTGATGGACTGCGTATTTGGCTCAAAGAGATAGTAAGGAGGAACATGGTGTGCTTCTCTAGGTGAAAGTTCTTTTTTAGGGTAAACAGGGTGTTTGGGGTAAAGAGTTTTTGTTTAGTGTGTAGGAGGAGGTTTGGGAAGTGAAAGGGTTTTAGGGGGTAAACGAGCGTTTCCTGTTGTGCTGTGAGGTGCCAAACGGATCCTCCGATCAGAGCCAAGTTTACAAACCAGCGCAGGCGGCCACATCCTCTCTCTCACACAGCAATCCGCTTTCATGTGTAACAAAGCGCTGTCCTAGAATAGCACATACACACATATACACACACACTCCTTGGTATGCACAAGCACAAACGCACAGTGTGTATGCACATATTGGCAAATCGAGACGATGTGTTCTGCTTTATTTTTCATTATTATATTTTACGATATTGCTCATGGTTGGTTCTTCATCGGCTCTTATGTTAACTACTTCTCATTATATTAGAATTATATTATATAATAATTATTCTTGTTAAAGATTTGCATACAGGTTGATAGTGAGCACAAACTCCTGCATATTTTCTGTAAATTGGCCCTGGCCCATCGTTCTTAAACATCAAGTCCCACCATCTTGTATGCACTTCCGCCAGCAGCCTGTTGTCGCGACAGGGAGCATTGTGGGTAATGGATTCGTCAGATACTCCAATCAGTGAAACTTGATGGAACACGGGAAATTGGGACGCCTCCGACGGCTGCGGTAGAATTCCCAGAAGCTGGTTCCAGGCTTCCTGTCATTATGGACCTCAAACCATCGGCACCTTCGAGGCAGGAACGTCGAGGAGGAACTTTTCAACATCTGGTCTTTTTTATTAACTCGCTCTCTCTCTCTTCCTCCATCTTGCTCAGTCTTATTTCACTCTCTGCCTCAATGTCTCTCTCTTTTTAAGCCAGTTTGAGACTGTGTGATTTTTTTTAAGATTATTACTTTTCACACTGTAGAGATGATCATAATAAAATCTATAACAGACTGTGTGATAATGTGTGTCCTCCATGCCACATGATATGCTGAAGATCCTCTTGTTGTTCTGATTACGTCATCAATCAGGGTGATCCAGAAATCAGCCCGTGCAGAAAACGGGCTCGCATAAACAGAAACATTCTTCAAAATGAGCTTGAGGTAATGCAGATTTTTTTTCTGTCCATTAGCATGTTCTGCTTACATTTCACCATGTCCCGTGAGTTTGCCGACATCCTCTGCTGTCCTCCGATTGGTCTATTTTAGACGAGTATCGTAGCTCATACTTTGAGATTTTAATCAAAAATTTCTCACACTGCCAGAACTTTGTCGTCAGCTGGTCAAAACACTTTGCTTGGCTGCAAATCACAGCTCATGACGTAAATTCTTTTGTGATGTGCAATTTTTTTTTCTGTGACATCAAAACAAGGCTTAATAATCGTACAGGTTAAACCCAGCTTTACTTTTTTATATTTAGTTTCCCAGGTCCTACTGGACACACACACATATTACACCTACTGAGCACATGCTTCTGTTTTTAACATGGAATTTTACAGTTCATATTATATATTGTTATTATATTATCATTTTGATAAATTCTAAAATAAATCCACTGTCTGTCCTTAATATCCACATACTGCACAAGTAATAAGTATGTATTCATGACATCATGAATTGTATTTATTATTTAGCTTATTGTTAAAGAAAGTGTGATAGCCAGGGACTCTTTATGAACTAAAATTTTGATTGGTTACATTAAAATATTTTATCAAATATCAAATATTTATCAAATATTTAGACAGAATACTCAAATATCTCTTTTTATCATTCACCATGTTAAAATCGATCAGCAAAAGTCTATTACTGTAAACAATTCTCAGCAGCTAGTTGCTAGCATTACCTTGTTCATCAGCCAAGTTAGCTATGAATGCTAGCTAGCTAGTTAAACAGACTACATTTGCAGTGAAATGTTTGCTAGTTGAAGTCACTGCTAGCTAATAAACTTTGCAATGTCCTAGCATGTTAGCTATCATCACAAATGTTTGGTAGTACTTTCTGATCACTAGCTTGCGACAAAATGTCAGGAGTTGACAGCTAAACTGTGGATTGTGTTAAGGTAGAGGTGGAGAGATGGAGAGAGATGTCTGTCACGTAATATGGGGAGAGCTTACGTTAAATTTAATCAGCCAGTGACAGATTTTATGTGATGTCATGTGACATCACTATTACCATTGTAGCTATCTGAGAGTAGCTAGACAAGCAAGCTAGCTAATGTTAGGCAAGATTGTTTATTAGGTTTGCTTGTAAGCTATCTTGACTTTGTTTTTGTGAAATTCTAATCATTAGCCATATTCACTAGCAAAATAAAACAAGTTACGTAAACAACTTTGGGATTTTATTGTTAAACCCGTATGCAAGTTTGTTAACTTAGCTTGTTGACCCTGTCACTTCAGGCAGTTTCAGGATGTGTCATCCTCCTACACAAAATGTCCAGTTAACGTTCTAATTATAGAATTATTCCTTACTGAATATCTCTGTAGCACAGTAATGTCTTCTGGGTGTGGCTGGGATGATTAATCGTTTTCCCCTTGATCTCTTTTAAATGTGTTTCCTGTTGTCAGGAAAGTGGGCAGCCTCTGATTCAGCCTGTTGGCTGTGGTGGATCTTAATCATCTCATGTGAGATATTGTCGATTGCGTAAATATACCTGCGTCTGCAGTCGAGCGATAATCATATCCGTTTATTTTTCCATTGTGTGCAGGAGGGTGAGGAGCGGTACCTGCCTTCCTCCGGCTTCTTTAGGACACTGGTGGTAGTTATAAATACAGTTGATGATGTCACGCTTTGTAAACAGTCATTGGGGGTGAGTGACACGCTCTTTCCTGCGGGTAAACATTCTTAAAGTTTCAACAGTCATGAGAAACACACAGACATTTTGTGTCTGCGTATACACAAAATGTATTATTTATAATGGTACATCCTGCTGTCTAGCCAACCTGCCAGGCATCAACACACACACACACACACACACACTCAAACACAGTAGTCTCACACACGTAGTCTCATGACTATATGTATAGTCATGACACTACAATGAAAACCATTTTGAAGTAAAATCTGGGTCTGAGTAATTAATTGTCAAGACCTTCGTCAGGGGAATCATGTGTATTAGATCTTGGGAAACCCAAAACTGTGTTGTACTGAGCTGGATTTCGGAAAATAGAAGGTCTCCGATGGACCTGGTGGAATTATCATTCCAGATTCCAGATTTTCTTTCATTAGCTACTGTATATTGCACACACAAAAATATTGTATCAATCTCTCTATCGGTATCAGTTCATTTGCTCCAGATATTCATACCTGTATCTGTATTTGGATTTAAACCCGCAGTGGGCGTGATCTAAACCAGAACGGAGGTAGAAATGTCAGCAATGTCAGCATGATATGTGGATTCTGTCTCTGACAGTTCCTCAACCTCAGCTACATCTCTCCAGTTCATAATTGGTCTCAACTAACAGGACTGTTTTCTTTAATCCCACTCATGTGGTTATTATTTTTGTTTGTACCTACCTGTGATATTTTCTAACCAATTTATCGGGTTCTATTTTCCAAAATATAAACAAACTAGTAGCCTAATTTAAACTATTGCAACCCTGATCACGCAGTGTGTAAGGATGACTGAATGAACGCTGTAAATGCATCACGCAGTACAGCACAGTCACATTAATAAGCTTGGTCTTTCTGTGTCCTGCAAGCTTCATATCTGACCGCTCACTTGTGCCTGCATGTGTCCTGTGGGATCCCAGTCCCGATACACATGCCCTGTGATCCTTTCTGGCAATCGTATTTTTAAAAAAAACAAAACAAAACCTCGAACAGTGCTTCTCATATTATCCGCATATGTATCAGTTTTGAATACATTATCAGGTCACTCAGAATAATGTATTCATATTCCGTTAAATCCTTATTGTTCGTTTAAATGGAACTTGTGAATATGTGCTCTCTGACCATTGGAAAGGTTGGTAATGGTATGGGAAAACTGTTGCTAGGCAACTGGGAAATTTGGTAATGATTAAGATTTTCGCTACAGTAGATGGCATGTAAGCATTAAGTCAAATACAGACAATGTAAAGGCCCAATGACCGCAGAAAGGAGACAAACCTGTAGGGAATGTCCACATTTATCTCAGATCTGATGGTAGATTACTAATAAAAGACTCTGTGTAACTAAAATTACACTGTAATTCCACTTAGCATTGATTACTATTCAATATTAACATTAGCTAGCTACCTAACTAGGCAAAGATTGTAAAAGAACTTGCTAAGTTTAAGTAATTAATCCACCAAACCCAAACCAAGAAGTAATTTTTCTTCTTCTCTGGTTGTCGCCCAGAAACTTTGAATAAAAAAAAAAATTACCCAGACACAAAATCTGCTTTTCCTTCATTCTTCTTTATCTTTTTTATTAGTATCTCTGATTGATCAGTACTTTTTTTCTTTCTGTACTTTTTTTTAGCCCGACAAAACAAACACTTCAGACGTACCCAGCTACTAGAATGTTCTCTGATACTTTCCACCACAATACAACTGACCTGCTTTTTATACCAATGTTATTATTATTCTTACTAGAAGTTTATATTTGATGCTGATAAACCTGAATAATAACGTCTACGAGGCTTGGGTGATTAATCGTTTCCCTCTTGATCTGTTTTAAATGTGTTTCCTGTTGGCAGGAAAACGAGCTGCTTCTGATTTAACTCTTCACTTAAAGTGGATCTTGATTGTTGTGTAAATATACATGTGTCTGCTGTTATGCGATAATTATATCTGTTTTGATTTCCACTGTGAGAAGAGCTCAGGCTCTCAAGGGCTGGATTTGGGAAATATCCCAAAGCTCTATCTTGAAGCCAATTCACAGCTCATGCAGAAAACACATAAACACAAACGTTCTTGAGGTAATAAAGAGATTCTTTCTGTCCATTAGCATGTTTCTTTTATGCCATCATCACTACCGTATTTGGAGCTGTCTCATGAGAATGGCATCCTCTTATTGATGGATTTTGATTGAACGTCGTAGCAGTGCTCTCACACTGAGATTTTAATTGAAAAGCTGACACAACTTCGGCCATGGTGTCGGCCATTTTTGGTTGCAGTGGCGTTAAATTGGCTGCCAACAATCTGAGCACGCCACATTATGAGTTCTAAGCCTGCCAATTTCATCTGATGACCAATTAATTCTTTTACCATGTGCGATTCTTCTCTGCAACAGCAAAATCAGGCTGAAAATCATACCATGTAAAACCAGCTTCAGGTAGGAGGCATGGCCTAATCAAAAGACTTATTGTGCTGTTTTTTTGAAGCTGTTTGTGTATAAATCATGCTGGTGATACAAAACGTGTCTGTTCAGGAGACCGAGTGATGATTTGACAAACTTTAGACCTCAAATGTGCCTCAGCTACATCAACGTTTAACTACATCAGCGTAAAATAGACAGCAGTATTGCGAGAAACCAAACACACTGTACCACAATCTTACCCAAATTATATAACCTTCTACACAGTGGGGGTTCGTTATACAGGGACACTCCGAAGTACCATACACACACACACACACACACACTCATGTAACAATACTTATCTACAATATCTCTATAACAACAACATCAGATTTGGCAAACCAGGACGAAAGGAAAGTACCGTGGTTCTTCTAATAACACATGTATATATATATATACACACACACACACACACTCTCTCTCTCTCTCTCACACACACTCTCTCTCTCTTCCCATGGTTTGGGTGTATTTATTTGTTCTGTTTTTTCCATATAAGCAGTCAAGAGTATTAATACCTCCTTAAGACACCAAAACAACCCGAGCAGCTTCAGGCTTCAGGAAAAAATACTCTATACTTATTAATAGTTGGCATGGGTGGAGTGTGTGTGTATGTGTGTGTGTGTGGGTGTGTGTGTGTGTGTGTGAGGGTACATCTGATCTGTACAGGGTGGACAAGCGGACATCCTCAATAAGAGGACTCTTGTTACAGAGAGACAGGGTGAAGACCACACTATATACACACACACTACACACACACACACACACAATATACACTGCCAGGTGAGAATTATTGAGCTCTATTGTTCTAATGTCAACCTACGATCAAGTTAATTCTTCAGTGTACAGGCTCAAGTCACACACTTCACCTCTCTGCACTTGTTCTCCGTTCTTTTTTCCCTCTAAGTTTCCTCTCCTCCGTTCTCGGTTCTGCGCAGAGTGAGAGAGAAAAAAAACACCTTGTGTTTGTACGAAGTGTGAGATTTTCCACCGAACTGTGAATCCGTAGGAGGAAGCTCGGCAAGCATCAGCAGCGGCTTTCAGAGATCCTGAGAACATCCATCACGATGCGGTGACATCTCCGTATAAAGCGATTGTGCAGGTGTTAAAAAACAACATGTTATGTAAGGAATAAAACACTCCATGTCCTGATGGTATACGAAGGTAATCAACTACAGGGTGGTGTGATGAAATGGAGTTCCTGTTACCAACCTGAAGTTGATTATTTTTCCATAACAAAGTGTTTTATTCCTTTATACCACAGCGATTTGACGACAATAATAATGCTTTGTTTATTAAAAAAACAACACTTCAGACGTTTTGTTATCTGTTTTGGAACATCCGTGAAATACGTTCTCACTTACGTTATAGCAGCTGTAAACGGTAGTTCCCTCACCAGCCTCAGGTTTTTTCTTGAAGTCTTGAAGTTTTTTCTTTTTGTCTTGAAGCTGAAAATACACAAATGTTCATCTGAAGAAGATCTTAAAAAAAACAATATGTTCTATTAAAAATAATTCCTGAATTTTGTATATTGTGTGCAGAAAGCTATATATTTTGTTAAACAATTTATTTTATTAATGATTAGACACCTTATAATCCCAAGATTTTCATTGAGAAATCATCTGGACTACATCAGTCTGGAAACAAAGCGACATTTTTATTACATAAACATTTATTTATTTATTTGCTCAGAAATCACTTTATTTCATTTGTTTTATCTTACAGATAGACCGACTTTTCCTCAACAATGAAGCCTAAAAAATCTTGCAATATGTAGGTTTTTTTTTTTTTTTTTTTTTTTAGATTTCTGTAGAATTTTCTCGTGTTTTAAGTGGGTGACAGCCTCACGCCGTTTAGCTCAGCTTTTCCGACTCCCGGCTGTTTGATGTGTGTTAATGATCCCCGAGATACAGTGCCGGGACTTCAGAAGGTCGCAGCTTGTCAGTAAGGATGTGGCCGAGTTTCCTTAGACCCACTGACAGAATTATAACCCTGCACTTCATTCGTTCATCCTGCGTCCAGCTGGAACATGGAGGCCTCTGAGCTGCCAGCTTCACTAATTTCTCCCAGCTTGAATAAGATTTGCGTATTTTGTATGCTGGCACTTTCTACAACAAATGGAAGTAATGCCAATCTACTTATAACATCTTCACACATTCAGTACATGCATCTTGTCTTGTCAAATTACATTTTCAAACTTACCAGCTAGTCAGTGTTAGGAGGCACGTTGATTAAACCTTTTAAATAATCTGACTTTTAATACAGTATATTTAAATAGCTACATTTCAGTCATTTCTGTATATCTGCTTACTGATGTGCTGATATCCGATGCACATCAGATGACAGTGAAGATTCAGAAATTTCAAATTCCATTTGACTTCAGTGCAACTGATCAGCAAAAAAGATATTTGCTGTCTGAATGTTCTTTAGTTTTGAACAAGTAATGGCTGAAAATAAATCTATAGAAATCGTTGTTATCATCTGAATCGCTTCTAATCTAAGCTACGCCTTCATACTTTAGGCCACGCCCCCTACTGGACTCTGGTGCTATATTATAGATGCAAACTTCAGACACAAAATATGGTGTAAAGGGGACTTGTGATCTGCCTATTTATCTCTCTTTATGTATGTAAATTAAGGGCAGAATTTCTACTTAAGTAAAATATGAAAGTTCAACAAAAACTAAACAGATAAATAATGGCAGGTTTAAGTTAAACTCATTAAATAGAAATACGTACGTTTACGAACTTAATTTAATGTAGTAACATGGACATTATATCAATATGTAAAAGCTCCATAAGGCCATAATCACTTTTCAGAGTGCACAGTGGTGGTGTAGCGGGTAGTGTTGTCACCTCACAGCTCCAGGGTTTGATCCTGAGCTCGGGATGCTGTCCGAGTGGAGTCTCGCATGTATCTGTGTGGGTTTGCACCGATTTCCTCTCACCTTCCAAAGACAGGCTACAATTGTCCTGTGTGTAGACGAGTGTGTGGACGAGTGTGTGAATGAGTGTGTGAATGTGCTCTGTGATGGCCTGGCGTTCCATCCAGGTTGTATTTCTGCCTCGCACTCAGTGTTTTCTGGGATACACTCCAGATCCTGAACAGGATAAAACGCTTTCTGAAGATGAATGGATAGTGAACGAATAGTGATGGACAGTTGTGTTGCTAAATGCAACAGATAGTTGGAAGTTGTCAATCATGTGCATTCGTGAGGGTTTTTTTTAAGTCTCTTCCTTTGAGATCACACTCAGACCCTGTTTCACATCATGACATCGTGAGTTTGTGACCCCAACCTTAACCTGAAGGTGTTGGAGGAAGGTCAGAGCCAGGTCCTCAAACAAACAAACTACTAACACTGACACTGACACATACACACTATGTACTGTAGCCCGTGTCCACTCCAAGAACATGTCGCCGTGTGCTGAGAATCAGATAATTTACGGCGTCTCTTGGGCAGCGCTTGGAGGGAAGCGTGTCAGCGCGGCTGCTGAGGGGAGGATTCGCAAAGCGCAGAGAGAGAGAAGGAAACAATAGCGCAGAGTCTGACGAATGGCAGCGGGAGGCCGACCTTTGGCCCTCAGCAGCGCCCAGCACCGCCTGTTTACGCAAACGGGGCCCCGCTTCACGCATCAGCCAATCAGGAAGAGGCGTCGCAGGAAAAGGCAAAGGGGCGGCAAAGGTCTGACATGGGGCAAGCTCAAGACAACAGGTCTATACACGTGTACAGCACAACTAACACACACACACACATTGCAGTGAGGTCCTGGCCTATTGCACTCATTCTACCCATAATTCACATCCCATCCCATAATTCCTCTCTCTCTCAGGAATATTTTCAGTAACTGTCAGTGCCTCTGGATTTGGTACACACAGTTCCCGGAGTTTCTGAGTTCAAATTCACCTCTTTTATTCACCTCTATTATTGTGTCTATGAGCAATATTTTATTTGGCTTGTAGTAACAGATTGATCTAAGCGATTCGAAAAAGGGTTTAAAAACAGAAAAAGAAAGAAATACAAATGAATATAAATTAAATACAAATTAATGTCATGGCTTTAAACTAGACAATGGAATTTTTAATTCAGAAATGATGTCAAAAATATATTATAAGCAAAATTTATAGAAAATTTCAGCCAAATAAAAGGATATTTCATGTAATCCTGTTACCTTCATGTCCATTTCTCAACACTATTACTGTTATGTTATCCTTGTTTCCCTTATGTCATCTGTGTTACTCTTATGTCATCCCTGTTACCCTAATGTCATCCTTTTAACCCTTATGCCCTCCTTGTTTCCTTTAAGTCTTCCCTGTTTCTCTTATGTCACTGTTGTCACACTCATGTCATCATTGCTATTCTTATGTCATCCCTGTTTTCTTTATGTCATCCCTGTTGCTGTCACATCATTGCTGTTACTCTTATGTCATTGTTGTCACTCTTATGTCATCGTTGTTACTCTTGTCATTGCTGTTACTCTTATGTCATTGTTGTCACTCTTATGTCATCATTGTTACTCTTATGTCATCGTTGTTACTCTTGTCATTGCTGTTACTCTTATGTCATTGTTGTCACTCTTATGTCATCATTGTTACTCTTATGTCATTGTTGTCACCCTTATGTCATTGTTGACACTCATATCATCATTGTTATTCTTGTCATTGCTGTTACTCTTATATCACTGTTGTCACACTCATGTCATCATTGCTACTCTTATGTCATCCCTGTTGCCCTTATGTCATCCTTGTTAGTCTTATGTAATCGTTGTTACTCTTGTCATCCCTGTTGCTCTTATGTCATTGTTGTCACTCTTAATTCCTCGTTGTTACTCTTATGTCATCCCTGTTACACCTATGACAACTCTGTTACCCTCATGTCAATCCCATTACCCCTTTCTCAACCATAATCATGAGATATGTCAAAGTGATCATGCGACATTATCATGAGATATGTCAATCATATCATGAGGTATGACAATCCTGTTACCTTTATGACAACCCTGTTATCCTTATGATGACCCTGTTACCCTCATGTGAACGTTGTTACCGTTATGACAACCCTGTTACCATTATGTTCAACTTTTTACCCTCAGGTCGATCCCATTACCCTTTTCTCAACACTGTTATTATTCTTCTTATAACTCTGTTACCCTCATCTTAACCCTGTTACCCCTAATAACAACTGTGTTCCTCTTATGACAGTGCTGTTACCCTTATGTCAACACTTTGCATTTAAAAAAATTCAATTTACTATGTCAAATAGGCAATTTTATGTTTTTTTTTTTAAAGTCCACAGCACTCATGCAATCCCACACTAACTGCTTAGGGTTCGTGTTCAAATGAAGTACCCTAAAGGGTACACATCACCCATAGTGCACTTTGTTGTACAGTATGTAGGGAATAGGAAATAGGCACTAGGGCACATTAGAGACAGAGGGTGAATCGCGGCTGCCCCCTAGCGGTAATAAATGTTATTGCACACATCGGGTGTGAGGGGAAAAAAATAAATTTTCTGAAATAAATCGATGTTTTACCATCTCATAAATAACGCTTCCCAGCTAACAAAAGTTCTGTCTAAATAAAAATATTTTACCATGAAATAAAATCTGGTTTCAGGTAAATATTTGCTCAGCTTCTCGTATTAGCCTGTTTAGCCGGTATTAGCCTGTTTATGCTAATTAGCGTTAATTTTACTCAAAACACTGTCTAAAACTCGGTTGTTATCGTTAAGGTGTTTCAGTAGGAATTGCGTATGTTTGATATTTCAGCTGTTTTGGTCAGTATTGTCCACTTCCGATAAGTTTAAGTCACCAAAAAACCTCAGCAAAATATGTGTGTGAATTTCATGTAAACATGGCTGAATCCCAAATGGACATTAAGTGCACTACTTAGCGTATGAAATAATGGCTTATATATC